>NC_051396.1:39675818-39685818 GCF_015228065.2 Penaeus monodon
CCAGCCATTTAAAAAACAAAGGGCAACCCCCGGGCGGGAGGAAAAGGCCCGGGCCACCCCGAGGCGGCCCCTTTGTGGGGCAACCCCCCCCGGCCCCTTCCCCCGCTCTCCCCTCCTGCTTTTTATTTTTCCATTTTCCCTTTTTTTTCCCCCTTTTTTCCCCAGCCCTTTTCTCCCTTTTTCCTTTTTCCCCTTTTTTTGTTTTTTTTTAATTTCCCTTATCTTTTCCCCGGATTTTTAAGGGGGCCTTTTTTCTTTCCCCTTTTTTTCTTTGCTTTGTTTTTATTGTTCTTTCTGTCTCCTTTTTTCGCCTGGTTTTTTTTTTCCCTTTTTAAATTTCTTTTTTTTCCCCAGTTTCCCTTATTTTCCCTTTTTTTTTCCTTATTTTTTTTTTTTTCCCCTTGTTTTTTTCCTTTCCCTTTTTTATGTAATTTCCTTTTTTTTCCCCAAAAAAAATTTTAAAAAAACCCCAATTTTTTCCAACTTTTTCAAGTTCTCTTTTTCCCCCCCATCTGCCCCTTACCCTTCCTTTTTTCCATTTTTTTTTTTTCTTTTCAACCCCCCTTTTTTGTAACCTCGAGTTCCCCTTTGCCAAAAGTTCATATTTTTTCCCAAAAAGGAAAAGAATTGCAAAAAAAGCCTTTTTTTCTAATTTTTGGAGGTTTTCTCCGTTGTTTTTCTTTCTCTTCCTTCTTTTGTTTCCCCTTTTCTTGCTACATTTCCCCCTTTTTTCCCCTTTTTCCCCCCCCTTCCCCTTCCCTTTGGGTTTTCCTTTCCCCAACCAATTACCCTTTCTTATGTTTTTTCATTTTTTTAAAAAAACCTCCTTCGGCTTTACCTATCCCTGGTTTTCTCAATCCTCTTTTCCCTTTTCCTGCCTTTTCTCCCCTCTCTCCTTCCTCCCCTCCCCCCTTTTTCCTCTCTCTCTTTTCTCTTCTCCCCTTTCCCCCCTCCCCCCTTCCCCCCCCCTTCTCTCTCTCTCCTCCCCTACCTCTCTCTCCTCCTCCTCTCTTTCTCTCTCTCTCCAAACCCGTCTCTTTCCCATCAATATCTTTTCTATCAAATCTTCTTCTATTCTTTCACCCCCCAGTTTTTAAACCAGGGCGCATATGTTCGGGAACCCAAAAGAGCATTATAAATTTCCCCGGAAAATACTTTTGCATGGGAAGATTACCAATCAGAATTTTTCCTGAGACCCCCCCTCCCCCGTCCCGTTTTTTTCCTCCAGCTTCGTTTGTTAGAAAAATTTTCCCCCCCAAAAACAAAAACCCGGGGGGGGCGCAGAGACGGGGCCCCGGTTTTGCCACGGGGGGAGCTGGGGCTTTCATGCCCCAACGTCTTTCAGAGAGGCTAGATTTTCCCCCAAGGAGATCATGAAGGGGTTGTGTCTTATATATAATATATAATAATAAAAATTATATATATATTTTAATATAATATATATATATTATATATATATTTTAATATCTATAATTTTTATATATTATTATCTATGACTCCCCGCGATTTTTCCCGGGGTTAGAGCACTGGCCCTCCGCCCTTTTCGGGCCCAGTTCAATTTAATATATATAAAAATATAGATATATATATAATATATATATATAAATATTTTAAAATATATTTTTATTAGAATATATAATATATATATATACATCCACCCCAACACACCCAAAACACCCCCCCACAAAAACCACAAAAACACAAAAACAAAAACAAACACACAAAAAAAAAAACACACCCCAACACATAATATTTTATTTTTTATTTTTATAAAATTATATATTTTTAATAATATATTATAATTATAAAATATATATATAATAAAACATATATATTTAATTATTATATATTATATTAATATATTTTTTTTATATAAAATATATTATATATTCTTTTTTAATGTGTGTGTGTTGTGGTGTTTGGTTTGGGGTTTGGTGTGTGTGTTTTGGGTGTTTGGGGTTTTGTGTGTGGGGTTTGGTTTTGTGTGTGGTGTTGTGTTTTGTGATTATATAAATATTATATATTAATATATATAGAAAATTAAAATTAAATATATATTAATATTGTGTTGTGGGGGTTTTGGGGGTGTCTGTGTGGGGTTGTGTGTGTGTGGGGGTCGTGTGTGGGGTGTGTGGGTCTGTAATTATTTTATACAACATATTTTAAAAATTTGTTTCAAAATATTTAAAAATATGCGGGATGTATATGTATATTGTATAGGTTTTTTATATCCCCATATGTTTTTGGTGTGTATGGGGTGTGTGTGTGTGTGTGTGTGTGTGTTTTTTTATGTGTGTGTGTGGGGGTTGGGTGTTTGGTGTGTTTTGTGTGTGTGTTTGTGTTTGTGTGTGTTGTGTGGGTGTGTGTGTGTGTGTTTATGTTTTGGGGTGTGTGTGTGTGGTGTGTGTTGTGTTTTTTTTGTGTGTGTGGGGGTTTGTTTGTGTGTGTGTGTGTGTGTGTGTGTCCCCATATAGGTTGGTAGTGATGTAGTAAAAATAAAGGGGATAGATAGATAAAATAGATAGATAGATGATTTTATAGATAGAAGATAGTAGATGAAAATAGATAAAAAATAGAAAATGGGTGGGTTTAGTTAAAATCGCCACGCCCCACACCACACACACCACAAAACACACACACCACACACCACACTTTACCCCCAAACACAACCCAAAACACCCCACACACACTCCCCCACCCCCACACACACACACAATATTTAAAATATATAATATATATAAAATTTCTTAATATTATAAAATATATTATATTATAATAAAATTTTATAATATAAAACATATATATATCCCAATATATATACCAAATTCAGCCCCCCCCGGTAAAATTTAAAAATAGATTTTTAAAATATTATACGACCCTCGCCAAAATTTTTCGCCCTTGCCCAAAATCCCTTTTCGTTTCCCGGGGTCCTGCTGGGCATCCAATCTGGGGTGGGTTTTGCTTTCAAAAGCGAACCTCTTTCAGCTCCATTTAGGGGGTTTGGGCTTATCCTCTTCTGCGTCTCGATATGTTTTTGGCTCGCGCGCGCGGGGCGTTTTCCATTCTTTTATTTATACGGGTTCCTCTTTTCCTCTTTTTCCCTTTTTCTCTCTTTTTGGGGTTTTTTCATTCAAACACACGTCCCACACTGACCCCCCATCCCACCACAACTTTCACCACAAAAAAACCCCACACACACAAAAAACACACAACAACACACACACACAAAAATTAAATGTTTTATTATATATATATATATAATATATATAATATTTTATTTTATATATTATATATTATATATATATATATAAAATATATTTTTTTTATATAATTTATATATATATACATATGTGATTGTGTGATTGAGTGTGTCTGTGTGTGTGTGTGTATATGTATACAGATAGTATAGATAAACACATATATATATAAAATATATTATTTACATGTATAAAAGGGTGTATGTAAAAATTTATATCTATATATACACATATGATATACTAATATATATATATTTTGGTTTTATACTATATATATTATATATATAATTATATATATATAATTTTATAATTATATACATATATATATATATATATATAATATTATATATATTTATATATATATAATATATATATATATATATTATATTATTTTTATATATGGGATATATAAAATTAAAAATTTCTGCTAAATATAAAACATTTTAAATTTTAACCCCAATCAATGTAAAGGATGTAAAACACCAAAAAATTTGTGGGAAAAAGGGAAAAAAGAACTCCTCCCTTGACGTTTTTAAAAAAACTTCGCCAAAAAAAAAAAAAGAAAAAATTTCCCCCTTTTATCTAAAAACCTAAAGGGGAAAAATTTAAACAAGAAGATGCCCAAAATCAAAGGGTATCAAAAATCCAGTTAAAAAAAGAATTTACAAAAAAAAAAAAAAAAAAAAAAAGTTTTGCCCACGAGTTTAAAGGGAAAAAAATTTTAAAAAAACATTGCCCAAAATTTCTATCAATAAAGACAACTAAAGGGAATCTTTCCAAAGGGGTACGAAAAAATTACAAAGAAAATTTCAACCCCCACAATAGACACCCATCAAAAAGAAGAGGGACATGTTTTAGGATGGAAAAAAAAGTCAAAGATAAAATGGAATCAATATTGTTCCCCAAACCCATAAAAAAAAAGAATAAAAAATCTAACAAAAACATTTCATCAATGACAGCGAAAATAAAAACCCCCCGCCCCCGCTAGTGAAGTTATCAAAGCCTAAAAGAATTTAAAAAAAAAAACAAGAGCCCGGGGAAAAGGATGAAATAACCCGCAGAACTAATCAAGAAAGCCCAGCGAAGGTGTTTAATACTTCTTTTTACAAACTTTGTACAAAAATTTGGGGAAAAAAGAAGATGGCCCGAAGACTGGGTTTAAAATTTAGTCTTTTAAATCCTATATCTAAAAAAGGTGACGCACCCAAGGGAAAATTAAAAAAGGGCAATTGCATTAATAATCACAAACAAAAAAAAAAAAAAATGAAAATTATTGCTGGGAAAAAATTAAATTAAAGTTAAAAGAAGAAAATTTTCAGCGAACAAATAGGGTTTTTGCCCCTTTTTTTGGAAAAAAAAGTCCAAAAACCGTTCTAAATCTGAAATTGATCACAGAAAAAAAGAAAAATCAGAAAAAACTTTAACCCGTGTTTCATCCCAAATTTTCTTGAAAAACTTTGAAAGCTGTTGATAAAAGATATCCTTGGGAATAACCTTAATGGGTAGGGAAAATTTTCCAAAAAAAAATCATCCAACTAAAAAAAGCCCTGTATGACCAACAAAAAGTTAAATTAAAACCCCCTTAAAAGGTTAACAGAATGGTTCGGAAGTCAACTTAAAAGGGGTAAAAAAAGGTTTTCCCTTCTGTCCCCCCCACCCTTTTTAATATATATTCTGAAGCAAATTTGAGAGGTGTCTAGAAATTTTGAAGGAAGTAGATTTTTTGGAGGATACAAAATACAAAAACCCGGGGTAACCCCCGATGATATATTTTAATTTCCAGCAGTATCATTTAACTAAAACCAACTCTAGATAAAATTAAAAAACAAGCCGGGAAAAAACGGTTTTTTTTTTCCTTAAAAAAAGGAAAAAAACAAAATCATGAAGATTCGAAATTAAAAAAGGGGAATGAAACGATGATGAAAATGTTACAATCAAAGGAAAGGGGTTTTGGGAAAAAGTTTAAAGAATTCACTTATCTTGGGGGCTGTTTTAAAAAAAAATAACATATTATGGGTTCACCGGAGATAAAAAGAAGAAATTTGTATTGCCCAAAAAAAGGGCCCCATTGCTCTCAATAACATTTTGGGAAAACCGAAGCAATTTCCCTTTCGGACCAAATTTTGGGTTTTTTGAAACTCATTTAGTTTTTCCCCCCAAATTTCGTCATATGGTTTGAGTGTTTAGTGCTTTAAGAAGATGACAAGAAAAAGGTCAATAAATTTTTTAAATGTGGTGTTACAGACAGTAATACGTTTTTTTAACTGGACAGAAAAGAAAAAGAAAAGATGAAATTCTGAAAAAAAAATTGTAAAAACCGGCTGGGTTTGGGCATCTGGAAAAAAAAAGGGAAAATAAATTTTTTGGTCATGTGATAGAAGGGAAAAGTAGTTGGGGAAAAAATTTCTGACGGGGGATGGTGATGGGAAAAAGAGGAAGAAAACAAAAGGGGACAAGGGCTGAGCGACAAAATGAAAAATATTTGCGGGCTGTCGATTTGGGAAATAGGAAAAAAAAGCGCAAGATGGAGTTTTAGTGGCGAAGGATGGTGGAGAGGGGCCAAAGGTGCCAAAAAATGAGCCCTACCGTTATTGATGATGATACTTTAAATATTATATATTTATTAAAATTTTAATTATATATTATATATATATATTTTTATATATATATATTATATATATTTTTAATATATATATATATATAATTTTAAAATAATATATATGTATATATATTAATATTATATTTATATAAAATAATATATATATATATTAATATATATAATTAAAAATATATATAATATTATATCTATATATATATATAAATATAAATATTAATATTGTGTGTTTTTGGGGGTGTTTTGGGGTGTGTGGTTTTGAAATTATACATATATACTTATATACATATATATGTAAATCTTCTTAATTCTCTTCCTTACTTCTTCCTTTACTTCCTCTATCTCTATTCCCTTTGGGAAATTTTTCATCATAATTTTTCTCTTTCCCCCTTTTTTTTTAATCATGCTGCTCCAAAAATTAGTTCAAAAACCCCTTTCCCCAAAATTTGAAAAATTATCCAAAAAAATGATTGGGATTTTTCAATTCTTTGTTTTGAATGTGATGTGGATATGACAGATCGTTGATATTTTCATTATTTTTATCATTATCGGTATCAGTATATCAATATGTTGGTAACATCGGCTCTCTTCATGCAGTTCATGTTATTGTTGACATAAGCTATATAAACTTTTTCAGTATCGATAGTTCTTATTATTATTTCAGAATAATTCTTAAACAATTACTATTAATACAGTTATTGCTATCTGTATTGTGTGTTATTTTTATTATTGTTGCTATTTTTATTATATTTTTCATTGTTGTTGTTCTTGTTCATGCTGTTGTTGTTGCATTTTTTTATTATCAATAATATCATTGTTAGTTGTAGCAGTAGTAATATTTATAGTATATAATATATATAGTAGTAATATTTGTTCAATGTTTTTTTTCATTATTTTCAATTGTTATCATAATATTACTAACTATCCTAATTATTTTACTATTATTATTACTATTATTACTAATATCATTATTATTATCATTATTATTATTATTATTATTATTATTATTATTATTATTATTATTATTATCATTATTATTATTATTATTATTATTATTATTATTATTATTATTATTATTATTATTATTAATATTATCATCAGAAGAAGAAAGTAGTAGTAGCAGCAGTATTATTATTACTTTTATTGTTATTATCATTATTATCATTATTATCATCATCATTATTATTATTATTATTATTATTTTTATTATTGTTGTTGTTGTTGTTTTCTTGTTGGTGTTGGTATTATCAGTATTATTATTATTTTCATGATGATGATGATTGTTATTATTATTATTATTATCATTATTGTTATTATTAACATTATTATTTCTGCTACTACTACAATTAATCATAAAAGAAATGATGAATAAATACTAACAATAATAAGAATAGCATAAATAGTGATAAGAGCAATAATGATGATATCAATGGTAATAGTAATATATAAAACATCATTATGAATGGTAATAATAACGATAATAATAATAATAATAATAATAATAATAATAATAATGATAATAATAATGATAATAATGATAATAATGATAATAATAATAATAATGTTTATAAAAATAATAATGATACTGATAATAATAATAATGATAATAATAATAATAATGATAATAATAATAATAATAATAATAATATTAATAATAATAATAATAATAATAATAACGATTATCATTATTATTACATTATTATTATTATTATTATTATTATTATTATTATTATTATTATTATTATTACTATTATTATTATTATCATTATCATTATTAAAATAACAATAACAATAATAACAATAATTATGGTAATGAAAAATATGATAATAATCACAAAAAATATTGATAATGAAAATAATAATGATATTGATAATGACAATAATAATAACAACAACAATACTAGAAGTAGTATTAGTAGCAGTGGTGATAATAATTATAAAAATGAAATTGTAATTAGTAATTTGTATGTAGTAATAGTGATGATAATGATAATATTTATAATTATAAGAATAGTGATAATAATGATAATGCTAGTAATAATAATAATTTTAATAATAATCATGATAATAATAATAATGATAACCATCTTAACAATAATAAGGCTGATGAGAATTATGATGATCATATTAATAATAATGGTAACGATAGCTTTCTTTATCATCATCATCATCATCATTATTATTATTATTATTATTATTATTATTATTATTATTATTATTATTATTATCATTATTATTATTATTGTTGTTGTTGTTGTTATTATTATTATTATTACTATTATTATTATTACTATTATTATCATTATTATTATTATTATTATTAATGATAACAATAATCATGATATTCGCAATTATGATGCCACTGAAAATAATCATCATTATTGTTACTGATGTCAACCTTCACTCTCTTCATCAGTCTTCCTAGCACACTAAATGCATTGAGATATTTTATAATCAATCCTATTTCAGCCGTGTATCTAAATGCCAATATAAAGTAAACACGTTTTTTTTTTTTTTTTTTTTTTTTTTTTTGTCGATTCCGATGATCTGAATTGATTTCAATTTATGCATCTTATATTTACAAGTGCATTAAAAAACAAGAATTTTTTTTCATCTAACATATACAGTATTTTAGTTCTATTCACTTAGTTTTTTTTGTGAGAGTTTATGCATTTATTATGTGAATTTTAATGTAAAAATCATATATCTGATAATGATTCGTACTGTACAGTCGATAGATTGGAATCGTACTTCTTAGAAATACTGTACAGTCATAACCAGTCTCTCTACATACACAATCACGCACACACACACACACACACACACACACATACGCACGCACGCACGCACGCACATTCACACAGACATACACACGCACACACACACACACACACACACATACGCACACACACACACACACACACACACACACACACACATATATATATACACACACACATACACACGCGCGCACACGCACAAAACCCCCACATACTGCACACACACAAACGAACAAAGGCTTCCAAGTCACAGTAATCTTTATCTAACGCCTTTTCAATCCAGGAGATTCACGTCTGCCTCTCTCGCCTGAACAGAAGGTCAATCGGACTATTGTCATTACCCAGAAGAGACGAAGCAATCAGTAATAGTGCTGACAGCAACACAGGCTGTCTCCCCGACTGTCTTCCTTCCCAGCCGGCGAGGCCGCTTCTAAAGCCGGCATATTGAAATGTTCTTCTGCTTCTTTTCACTGGGGTGTTTAGACCCGGAACAATCACTGGTCGACATATTGATAAACCGATACTGGAGAGACATTTATATATATATATATATATATATATATATATATATATATATATATATATATATATATATATATATATATATATATATATATATATGTATATATATACATATCTATATTACACACCATTATATATATATATATTTATATATATATATATATATTATATATATATATATATATTATATTATATATATGTATTATATATACATATATATATACACATGTGTGTGTGTGTGTGTGTGTGTGTGTGTGTGTATGGTAGAAAAACCCACAATGCAAAAACTAGATTTATTGAAAATGAGACTACAATTTCGAAATCCACCTGGATTCCATCTTCAGATCAAACCTGAAGATGAAGTCCAGGTGGATTTCGAATAATATATTTTTTGCATTGTGAGTTTTCTACCACAGTATCTACACAGAAGAGTGTTTTACTATTCATATACATACATACATACATATATATATATATATATATATATATATATATATATATATATATATATATATATATATATATATATATATATATATGTATGTATGTATACATATATGTATATATATAAATATATACATATAATCATTCATACATATGCAAGGTTATTTGTATAGATTAATTTATAGATAAGGAACGACCTACATACAGACTTACAGAGGTAGAAATTTCATTCATACTCTCATGGAACAGACTACTGAATGATAGGGAATGTACGGAAATAGTTGTGAAGAGAGAAAAAATGTAACCGAAACATCCACCAATCGGATGAAACTCACTGATTTGATTTATTATGTAATAGAGAGTCGTTGGTCCGTAGTCTTCAA
>NC_051396.1:39808318-39813318 GCF_015228065.2 Penaeus monodon
GCATGCAAACGCACACACACACACAACCCCCCCCCCTCCACCTTCGCAACCGGCGCAGCGGTGCAATTACCCGCGTTGAGAAGCGCCGTGTTCTCCTGTGTCGCTGCCTCGAGACGCGGGGAAACCAGGCAGCCAAATATCTCTGGAGGAGAATTTGCATTATCAGTATCTTTAGGTATGACTCATGGAATGATCTGTCGTAATACGCTTGTGTTGCTTGTCCATTTTGGTGTGATTTAGTGATCGTGTTGTCTTGTTCATGACACTTTTTTCATATTATTATTATTTTAGATACCCGTAGATATTTAAATGTTTTTACTATTAATATGTTTCTCTGTCATCATTTCGCAACCCTCATTATCATTATTAAAATCAATTGCAACGCAGGTAATCATTAATGTTATTAACGTTATTGCCAGTATCGCCATCATGTATGTATGTTTGCATTTTACGTAAGTACGTATGAATGAATGTATGTATGTATGTATGTATGTATGTATGTATGTATGTATGTATGTATGTATGTATGTATGTATGTATGATGTATGTATGTTTGCATGTATATATGTATGTATGTATGTATGTATGTATGTATGTATGTATGTGTATGTATGTATATGTATGTATATATGTATGTATGTATGTATGTATGTATGTATGTATGCGTGTGTGTGTGTATGTATGTGTGTGTATGCATGTTCGTATGTCAACATTTGTATGTATGGATGGATCTGTACGTGTACGTATGTAGAGAATTTTTTCCTTTTATCAAACTTGCCATTTACTTTTGTGCCGTAATTTAGGAAAAAAACTAATTGGATTCATGAAAAGCCCGCTTATATGAGTCTAACAGAAAGCCTGAAATTATTGCCTCCTAACGAGAACAGCAGGGATAAAAAAAAAACGTTCGAATTCAAGAAGTAATTTACAAACATGAGAGGAAAAAATAATGCTATTCATTCTTAAACTGTCATGTAGAAAAAAAAGTATTTCTAGATTCTCACTCTCTCTCTATTTTGCTGTCTTTATATATATATATATATATATATCATCATCATCATCATCAAGGGGCTAACGCCGACGGGGGCGCATGGCCGCATCCACCCTTCGCTTCCAGCCACGAGGATCCCTCGAGGCGAGTCTCCAGGCAGGCACACGGCCCATCTCTAGTTCCTCACGACAGGTCTCGTCGAGCTGCCCAAGCCATGATCTCCTAGGACGTCCCACAGGTCTCCTCCACCCAGGGTTGTCTCGCAGAGAGACAACCTGGTGGGCAGGGTCGTCCATAGGGAGGCGAGCTAGGTGGCCATATAGCCTGAGTTGGCGATCCCGGATTATGCAAGTAACAGGTCCCATGCTAGTCTCACGGTGTAACCGCCGGTTGGACACGTGGTCCTGCCAACTGTACCCCATGATCCGGCGAAGGGACTTGTTACAAAAGGCATCAAGGCGAGACTCCAAGGCACTGGATAGCGTCCAGGTTTCGCTTCCATAGAGCAAAACTGGAAGTATCAAGGCCTTGAAGACACGCAGCTTGGTCCTTCTGCATAGGTACCGACATCTCCAAACGCTCTTGTTGATCGAGTTCATGGCTCCTGTTGCCAGACCAATCCGTCTACTGACTTCCTGGTCTGACAACCCAGAGATATGGACTACGCTACCAAGGTATGTAAAACTTTCTGTGACTTCAACGTCCTCGCCGCAAGCATGGATCGACTGAACGGGTTCCCCTAACAGGCCCCCAAAGTCCTGAATCTTGGTCTTGGTCCAGGAGACCTCTAAGCCTAGGGGCTTCGCCTCATTGCTAAATGCATCAAGAGCCGCCACAAGTGACTCCAAGGACTCAGATAGGATGGCAACATCGTCGGCAAAGTCAAGGTCCGAGACCTTAATATTGCCTAGTGTTGCTCCGCACTGACTTTGGCTAGTAGCTCTGCCCATTATCCAGTCCATACAAGTGTTGAAAAGTGTGGGTGCAAGGACACAGCCTTGCCTCACCCCTGAATTAACAGGGAAGAAGTTCGACATACCCCCACCACACTTTACAGCACTTTCAGTACCAGTATAGAGGCTTGCTATCAGGCCAATAATCTGTGTCGGAATTCCCCTGAGCCTCAGGATCTCCCATAGCGATTCCCGATGCACCGAGTCAAACGCCTTCTTGAGGTCGATGTAGGCTGCAAGCAACCCACGACCAAACTCACGACGGCGTTCCACAATTACTCGAAGCGCTAGGATACGGTCTATTGTGGACTTGCCAGGAGTAAATCCAGACTGCTCCGGTCTCTGGTGCCTCAGTAGGTGGTTGCGGATCCGTTTCAGAAGAATGTGAGCGAGAACCTTGCCTGGTATGCTGAGCAGTGTAATGCCACGGTAGTTGCTACAGTCCCATCGATCCCCTTTCCCCTTCCAGAGAGGGATGACCACGCCCCTCAGCAGGTCAGGGGGAATGGTACCAGACTGCCAAATGGCAGTCAGGACTGTATGCAGGCCCCGAGCCATAGGTTCACCCCCAGCCTTTAGCAGTTCAGCAGGGATATCACATATGCCTGCAGCTTTCCCACTCTTCAGCTTGGAAATCGCCAGCCTAACCTCTGTTAGGGTAGGAGGTTTCCTCGCTGATGGGTGGGTCCGGCACAGGCACTGAGACATCGCTTGCATCCAAGCTAACTGTTGGAGGATCCACCTGGTACAACTGTTCAAAATACTCAGCCCAACGTTCACGAACCCCAACATGATCTGAGATGATCCGTCCATCCGCTGATCGGACTGCAGTCATCTGTGAGGAGGGCTTAGGGTTCAGTTTTCTCAGGGCTTGGTAGGCAGGGCGAAGGTCATTTACCAAGAAATGGCCTTCGACCTCCTCAGCAAGATTCCTGATGAACTGTTCCTTGTCCCTTCTCAGCAGTGTCCGAGCCCTACGCACCATGGAACGACGCAAGACTTGATTCCCATTTAGCCGAGCCTTGCGACACGCTTCAGTGGCCTCTAATGTCTCCAGGGAGATGGTATTCTGCCTTGTCCTTGGGCGTACGCCAATGGACTCCTGAGCTGCTTCGAGTGTTACGCGCTTGAAGGACTCCCACAGAGCAACTGGATCCGTCAGGTTGCTGGTTTCTGAGAGTCGGTCAGAGACTGCCGTGGCGAACCCACGGGCACACTCCTCCTCCCTTAGTCTGTCCAAGTGAAACACCTTAGGGTGGCCACTGGAGGGACGGGGAGTTTTGAAGTGGACCCGCAGGGTAGCCACAAGCAGCCTATGGTCGGTGCCACAGAACTCAGCACTCCGGTAAACCCTGCAGTTCTGGAGGATCCTCCATCGCGTGCTCACAAGGATGTGGTCGATCTCCTTGGCCACTGTACCCGTATCGCTGTACCAAGTCCAGCGATGCGAGTTGGAGCGCTGGTACCAGGAGCCAGAGATCCTCATTTTCTGGGACCTAGCAAAGTCCCGGAGAAGGAGGCTATTCTCGCTGCTGGGATCAGCTCCCGAGCCATGGGGGCCGACAGACATCTCGTAGCCAGCTCGGTCACAGCCGGATACCGCATTGAAGTCGCCCAGAACAATGCGAATGTCTCGCCGGGGGCAATCGTCTGCCACAGATGCGAGTTTGGCGTAGAACGCCTCTTTCACATCGGTTTTATGTACATCGGTAGGAGCGTATACAGCAATAAGAGACATGAAGCCAAAAGCATGCTTCAGTCTCAATGCCATGATACGCTCATCAACCGGTGTCACCTCGACTACCGCAGGCTGAAGTCGACTGGAGATGGCTATGGCTACACCCTGGAGGTGGTGACCATCGCTGCGGCCCGACCAGTAGTAGGTGTAACCACCCACACTGATCGTGCCGCTACCAGGTCTTCTCACCTCTGAGAGGGCAGCCACCTCAACTCCCAGTCGCTTCAATTCCCGCGATAGCAGAGGTAACCGCTCATCCTGCCGCAAGGACCGGATGTTCCAAGCGCCTACCCGGAAAGCACGCCTGAGGTTAAGCCTCGGGTGGTCACTCCGGGTGCACGCCACCTCTGCCGCTCCCACCAACACAGCCCCAGATAAAGGGGGTCGGCAGGCTGTGGGACCGCCTTTCCACCTGTGGGGTTCCCGAGGGCTTTCCCCCACAAGCTTCATGGTGGGTTGGCGCCTGCCGGGGCGCAGGCGGGACGAGTAACTCTCGCTCCAATCCTGCACCCCGACATTTGCCCTCCCAGCGGGACCCACAGCCCGCCTTACTTGCTGGGTGGGAGGGACAACACCCCTCCCCCCAGCATTTCCATTTAAAAAAGACGTTGCCAGAGGGTCATTCTGGGGGGAGGAGGACTGGCAAGGCCCACCTCCCCCGAGCCGCCCCATTTCCCCCGGGTGGCTAGGGGGCAGGAGTTGGTACGAAGCCAGAGCGTGTCCACACGCCGGTGGGCCATAACTCCGTACCTCTGGGGCCTCCTGCTGCTCCGAGATCCCCCACAGATTTAGCCTGGGACCGCAAGGTACCCAGTTACCCATGGGTGGCCACGAGGAGGCACTGCAGAAGTCTTAATGATGGAGAGGCTGTGACCTGGCAGGGGAGACTTATGCAGAAGCTGCTCCCTTTTTCGCACTGGGCTAGCCAGGGGTGGAAGCTGCAAGCGAGAAGGCATGCAAGCACTTAACACTATCTAGGCTACCACACCATCGCTTCACATCACCATGCACGTGAAGCACCCACCCATATATATATATATATATATATATATATATATATATATATATATATATATATATATATATATATATATATATATATATATATATATGTATATATATACATATATATATATATATATATATATATATATATATATATATATATATATATATATGTATATATATATATAATTATATATATGTATACACACACACATAAACACACACACACACACACACACACACACACACACACACACACACACACACACACACACACACACACACACACACACACGCGCGCGCGCACACAAAC
>NC_051396.1:39815818-39820818 GCF_015228065.2 Penaeus monodon
TGTAGTGTATTAATACGAAACAGTAAAACACCATGGACTACTACCAACACGTGAATGTTCTTTGTTTTCAAGATACAACACTAAAGTATATTCATTGGTAGAAATGTCAAGAAGGATTACATGATCAGTGGAAAAAAAACAGCCAAGAGCTCCAACAACAATGTAAATTCTAGAAAAGGTGAGCTCTGTAGAAAAGGACTTTCTACAAAGTGACTTATCACAGCATCCCTACAGTTTCACTGACCAGGGGAAAAAGCTGTTCTATAATCCTATAATCTTCGAATTAAGAGTGAGATTAGAGGAAGGGCGAAGTTAACCATATTATCCTCATGAAGGCCAGCCTTCTTAAGCCCTGCATGAAAGCAACTTTTTCCATAAGACACGATGCCTCGCTCTTAAAGTAAATTGTTGTTGCTTCACCAATGAATGTTGTTGACTTTTTATATACTAGGTATTTTTGACAGGATTATGGAATTCAACTGGCAATATGTCTTCTTGAGTGTTCCTGGTGTATTTTAGGACAGCCTTCACTAATACTGGTTTACAACAGATAAGAACACTGATCCCAATAAATCGTGGGGTCACTGAGAGATCACCATTGGCAGGCATCCCAAGTTATGTTAAAATACGGGACAATTTAGTTTCAAAAAAAGGAAAAAAATTCACAATAGGGCACCATGAAAACTGATTTAAGGACAAATACTTCTGGTCACAACTCGAAAACGCTACATAGTTTCTGAGGTATTTCACGTCAAGACTGAAAAAAACTGTTGTTGTCATCAGCCGATAGTCCCTAAATGTCTAACTCTGCTGTAATCAAGGCCAGACGCTAGTTAGATTATTAACAAAGTTATTAATGCCAACTTCAACAAAGAAAGGTATATGGTGGATATCGTTAGCACCAATAATTTAAGCTCATAAAAGTTAAGAATTTGCCAGATTTATGAGATAAACCCTTGACAAATGATTCAAACTCCCCCAAGAAACTTCAGCCTGTGCCAGTATAACCAGGTCAGTAAATTAGATCTATATATGTGACCTGTGATCTTAAATGAAGCACTGCCTCCATTATCTCAAAAGAAGAGACAGGATCAGGAGGAACCAGCTTAATACAAGACAAAGCCCTTTCATGTACGACTGCCATCCCACCGCCGCGGAAGTGAGGGTTTGGTCTGGGAGCCTGTATCAATGCAAGGTCAACGGTAGTGCAGCACAGATCGCACCAGTATCGGATTCAAACAGTCATGTGCAGCCAAGAGCAATAGACCGAGCGGAACCCGTTTGATGTCTCTAGCACACTGCTCACTTTATAATGGAGGGGAGTGACCTTAGTTATCAAATTCACAAATACTCCGCTGTTTAGATAAGACTTGTTTTTCTTTTGGACACAAATAATACTCGATTAGTCGTTGCCGTTAAGAAAGACGAGGGCTGAAGTATGTATGAGCATTTGCACAAGAAAGTATTGTTTCAGCATGCTTTCCTACACAAAAGGCACTGGTGGCTAGCCGACTCTTTGACAGACACTTTTCAGCAATATGTCAGAAGTTATGACAGTGCCACTGTTTAGCCCAAGACCTGTCTCTTTTTAATATATATATATATATATATATATATATATATATATATATATATATATATATATATATATACATACATATATATGTGTGTGTGTGTGTGTGTGTGTGTGTGTGTGTGTGTGTGTGTGTGTGTGGTATATATATACATGTGTGTGTGTGTGTGTGTGTGTGTGTGTGTGTGTGTGTGTGTGTGTGTGTGTGTGTGTGTGTGTGTGTGTGTGTGTGTCGGTGTAACATCCTCAAAAATGGAAATATAATACTAAAGACTCAATCCAAAGCGACAAAACAACTAAGAAAGAAAAACATAGGGATGCAATACAGATATGTACTTTACACAACTCGACAGACGAATTATTTGTTTACATCATGATCAACATCTATTCTATCTATCTATCTATTAGCTATATTCATTAATAATGTCGCGACTGTCTGAAGAGAAACGAATATTGCTCGTTTTGATATGAGAAGAGGAATAAAAGGAGGGGTGGAAGAGAAGGAATAGGCAGAGAAAGATGAAATAGATAAAGAAGAATGAAAAGAAAAAAATGGAAAGGATATATATAAAAGAATAGGGGAAAAGGGGAAGAACGAACTAGAAATAAGAAAAGAGGAGAACATAGTAATGTAGGAAACAGTAATACCAGGTGCATTACCAGAGATAATATTAGTGATGATGATAATACGCTACGATTCGTAAGAGAAAAACTTATGCGTCAGATTGCTACAGGAACACGACCGCCAAACGAAGACCAATGTGAAAGCCAGGTTTTGGTACTACAACATAAAACGATGCAGTCAGATTGTTAGTGTTCGCTCAGCTCGCCGTGATGTTAAGTACAAGCACATTCCCTCTTCGCATCAAACGATATTCGAGCATCATTCCCCTCGTGTCCGCCTGATGAGTATTTCTCCAATCTCCATTATACCTGATTGTTTCCGCCCTTTGATATCAAAGTAAATCTTTCATCTTCATCCAGAGTTTCGGCGTGAATAACATCCCTCCTCCCTTTCCCCTCTTCCCTTCCTACCCTCTCCCCTCTCTCTCAGGCATTCCGTCACCCTCCCTTTCCCCTCCCCTCCCCTACGCTACGCTTCCCTCCCTTCCCCTCCCTTCGCCCTTGGGCATCCCCCTCCGCTCCTTTCCCCTCCCCTCCCCTTCCTCCGCCCTTAACCCCCCCCCCCACTTAATCCTGTATCTGAAGGTGCGTTTTGCAGGGAATCATTTAAATTCGAATCGCTCTGGTGATGGCGGGGTGGATGGGGGCGGGGAGACGGGGAGGGGGAAGGAGGAGAAAGGAGGAGGGAGAGGAGATGGGGGAGGTGAAGGAGGAAGAAGTTGTGGGGAGGGGGAAGAAAGGGGTGTGGGTAGGGGGGGGGAAGAGGGGAAGGAAAAGAGGAAGGAATACGTGAGAGGGAAAGGGGAAGAAAAGGAAATGGGTGGAGGTTTGGGGGAGAGAGGAGGAGAAGGAGGCGCTGGAGGGAGGGAGTGGGTGGGGAGCGAGGGGGGAGTGGGGAGACGGAAGGATTGATGGAGAGGAAGGATGGGATTGGGAAAGGAGGGGAGGAGGCAGAGGACTGGGTGGAGAGGTCGGTAAGAGGGGAAGCTGGGGGGCAGGGCGCAGCATCAGGGGAAGAGGAGTCGGGGGGACTTCAGTAAAGAGCTAGAGACAGGAGGGGCGTGTTTGGTGGCGTGTTTCGGGGAGGGCAAGGGGAGTGGGGGCAGAGTGGGTCGGGGGGGGGGGGTGCAGGATGGGAGTAGGTACGGGGGAGGGGGCTAAGAAGATCCGGAATCGGCCGTTCTCGTACCCGGATTCCCCCCTGGCTGTAATTGCGTTCGCATAAGGCTGGAAACGATGAATCCGTCCTCTCGCTCGCCTCTCTAGTAGATTTTGCGTTTCTAGCTCTGTTATCATCATTATTATTATCATATTGCCATTATTGATGTCCTTTTCATTATCATCATCATTATCATTTTCATTTCTATTATTGCTATTATTATTGTTATCATTATCATCATTTTTATTATTTTTATCATCATTAATATTACTATCATTACCATTATTATTATTGTCAATAATATCTTCATCACCATTTTTCTAATTAGGATTATTGTTATTAATATTACTACTGATATTGTTATCATCATTGTTTTCATTATCATCATTATTATTGTTTTGCTGCTAATGCTGTTTTTGTTGCTGTTGTTGTTGTTGTTGTTATCATTATCTTTACTATAGTTATTATCACTTTCATTATAGTTATCATAGTAGTTATTATAATTGTTGTTCTTCTTATTGTTATCATTATTATTATTACTATTATTATCATTATTATTTTTTTTATTATTATTATTACTATTATTATTATTATCATTATTATTATTAGTAGTAGTAGTAGTAGTATTAGCAGCAGCATTAACAGTGTTATGAACATTATCATTTTCATAAGCATCAATAGTGATATCATCATTATCATCATTACCATCATCCTCACGTTCACCAACTTTCTAAATGACATTTTCATTTTTCGAAGATAAAGACATATATGGATATGTATAGAAAAATTAATAGATATATAAAACAAAATATGAAATCCATAAAAAAAAATTAGAAAAAAAAAAAAAAAAAAAAAAAAAAAATATATATATATATATATATATATATATATATATATATATATATATATATATATATATATATATATAGAAAAGGAAAAGGAAAAACGAAAACGAAAAATCCTTAGTATTACCGTTATCAGAAACTCATAAGATGTTGCCTGATTCTTCAAGCAAAACTTAAGAGGCAGATAAGAGGGAAAGCGAGGTAAGAGGAGAGAAAAAGAGAAAATGAGAAAGATGGAGAGGGAGAGAGAGAGAGAGAGAGAGAGAGAGAGAGAGAGAGAGAGAGAGAGAGAGAGAGGGAAAGAGAGGAGGGAGGGAGGGAGAAGGAGGGAGAGACACAGACAGACAGAGGCAAAGTGAATTATTAAACGAATAAGAGAATGAAGGAAAGAAATATAGACAGACACACAGATAAGGATAGAAGGGACAGACAGATATATAAATAGACAGAGGGATAGATAGAGAGAGAGAGGGAGAAGAACTGAGCTTCCACTTTGCAAATATTCAGGGAAAAATCGTGAATAGATGATCGCCATCATTTTATCTCCGTTGAACATTTACAAAACTTTGTATCGTATAGCGTGTTACATACAGCTTCGATATGCAGAACTTTTGAATACAGTCGGTAAAGAATGGTAGGGAAGCAGTGACCTGAAACTGCATTTGCTTTACCTTCAATACCCATACATTGAACTAAAATCCAGTTCACCTTTTGCAATAACAGACATCAGAAACTAAATTGCAAAAAATGTTGCGCCTAGATCGGAGCTCCGTATGGCCAATGGCTGCCAGAACGAAAG
>NC_051396.1:39865818-39873318 GCF_015228065.2 Penaeus monodon
ATAAATATATATAACAAAATTTTAAAAATACAAAATTTTCCCTATATAAAATTAAAAATATATATATATATATATAATATTATTTATAATAAATAATATAAAAATATAAATATTTTTTTTTATTTTTTTATTATATATATATATATATATATAATATATATATTATATATAATAATAAATTATATTAAATTATAATATATATATATATATTTTATATATATATAATTATTTATATATTAAAGTCTAAATATAATATATATATAATATTATATATATATAATATTAATTTATAAAAATTATAAAAAAAAAACAGACCAAAAAAAAACAACTTTTTAATATATATATATATATTAAATATTATATAATAATATATAAAAATATTATATATATATATATAATATTTTAAAATTTTAATATTATAAAAATTAATATATATAAATATATATAATATAATAAAAATTATAAAAATATAAAATTTAAAATTTATATATATCATAAAAAATTTATATTTTTTATATACTTAAAAATAAAAAAATAAATTAAAAAACATATATATATATATTATATATATTATAAATAATATATATAATTATATATATATATATTTTATATATATAATATAATAAAATTATATATTTTGAAAATAATAAATTTAAATTTAAAAAAAACAAAAAAAAACAAAAAAAAACCCCCAAAAATTATATAAAATTCTATTAATAAATAATATATTAAAAATTTTTATATTTTTATATATATATATATTTATATATTTAAAATATATAATAAATATTTAAAAAATATTTTAAATTTTTTTAAAATTTATTTTGACAAATAAAATTTAAATTAATTATATATATTATATAAATATATATTTATATATTTATATATCTGAGATATATATATATATATATAAAATACTTATTAAATAATTTAATTAATTATAAAAAATATTCCTAAAAAATTTAAAATATAATAATAAAATAATATAAATTTCATATAATAAAATTTAAATTTTTATATAAAATATAAATAATATAATTAGAATTTAATAATTATATAATTTTAAATAAAATTTAAAATTATAATTTTAATATATAATTTTTAATAATAAATAATATAACATCCCTTTAATGAAAATATAATAAAATAATTTTTTATATATATACAATTATACATCCCAAAACAAAAACAAAAACAAAAACCCCAAAACCCCAAACACACAACATCTTATAATTATATAAAATATATATAATATATATAAAATTTAAATAATATAATATATAATAAATATAAAATAAAAAAAAAATTATTTTTAAAAATATTAAATAAAAAATTTCATAACAATATAATTTTATACAATATAATTTAATAAAATATAATTATATAAATATATATAATAAAATATATACAAAAAACATAAATACAAAAATAATAAAACTATATAATAACTTTCAAACATAATAATTACAATATACTATACATATTCATATAAATATATCATATACAAAAATTATAAAATAATATATACAAATACATTTTAATACTTTATCATTTAAAACATAAAAACATAATTTATACATTTTACAGATATAAAAATACTATATAAAAACTTTAAAATACTTTAAACAATAATAAAAAAAAATTTTATACTATACATATATACATATACAATAACATATTATAAATATACAAATATAATATATACAATAATATAAAAATTATAAAAATATCAAAAAATTATTATCAAAATACATATACATATAAATAAAATAAAAATACATTATAAAATTAATATAAACATAAACATATACAAAACAATAAAACATATACATATTACATAATAAAATACATAGAAAATATCATTATACATAAAATTAAACATATATTATACTTACTATATACTACTTAAATTTTAAATACAAAAATCAATAAATATACAATATATATTACATATAAAAATACAATAAAATAATATACCAAATTTATAAAATTTACATATAAAATAATCAAAAAAATATACTATTTTAATTTGCATATATACATATTTATACAAAATATACAAAAATATACATATTTAAAAATATTATATACTTTAAAATTAACATAATTTTGCATATACATAACATACTTTTAAAAAAAAAAAAAAATAAAATATACAAAAAATTAAAAAACATAAAAATATGAATATATATACAAAAAATCATAAAAAATATGAAATTCAAAAATTAAATATAAACATTATATATACAAAAATAAACATATGTATACAAAATTACAATATATAAAAACATATAAAAATACAAAAATATTACAATAAATATAACATATATACTCCCAAAATTAACATAATAACTTAACAAAATCTATTATCATAGCTTTTCATTTAAAAAATTACTAATTGCTATAACATGTTCAAAAAGAATAAAAATGCTTAAAAAATTTTAAAAATTGATTACTAAAATAAAAATTCTTGAAAAAGGTTTTTTAAACTAATATAAATTTAAAAAAAACATAAAAACATAAAAAAAATTACAATTAATATAAAAAATTGTTAAACTTTTTCCAAAACAAAAAAACCCTATTATAAAAAATACACATAAACCCCCCAAAAAAACCACACCACACCACACACACACCCCCCCCCCTTTTTTTTTTTTAATTAATCATTGTATAAAAGGGGGGGAAAAATATTTAAAATAATAGAGAATGATAAAAAAGGTAAAAGGAATTTAAAAATATAATATATAAAATAAAATTTAAAAAATAAATTAAAATATAGTTTTAAAAAATTAAAATAATAGAAAAAATTTTAAATAAAAAACAAAAAAACAAAAACAAAAAAACCACAAAAACACAAATTTTAAAAATAAAAATATAAAAAATTTAATATATATAAATAATATATAAAATTTTTAATATATGATGTTTTTAAATTTTAATATATATTTAATAATAATAATATATATAATATAATAAATATAATTTATTTTAAATATTTTAAAAAAAATTTTATTTAAAATTTTATATATAAAAATTTATATTATAAATATATATAATATAATATAAAAAATATATATAACTTTCCTTAAATAACAATATATAAATTTTACATTAATATAAAAATTTATAATAAAATTTTAAATATATATAATAAAAATTAATATTATAATATTTTTTATATAAATATTTACTATTTTATATATAATTAATAATATATAAAAATTTTTAAAATATATATATTATAAAATTTTTATAAAAAAATATATATAAAATTATATATAAAAATATTATATAAATATATATAAAAATAAATACTATATTTTTTATATATAAAAATAAAAATTTTATATATAAAATATATAAAATTTATATATTAAATATATAAAAAAAAAAAATTTTATATAGGGGAAATATATATAATATTATATATAAATTTAAATTAATATATATATAATTATAGATTTTATATAATAATATATATTATAATTTTAAAAGGGGGAAGAGAAAAAAATTTTAAATATAAATAAATAAAAAAATATTATAATATATATAAAAAATATTAAATTAAATGTTTTAATATTCATACATTTTTTAATAAAAAAATTTTTTAAATGATATTTATTAATTATATATATATTAGATATATTTAAAAAAATATTTATAAATATAATAAATATAACATTTATATTTTATAAATAAAAAAAATAATAATATTATATATATATTTTTTTTTTAAAATTTATATTAAAAATAATATAATATTATATAAAAATTTTTAATATATATATATTTTTAAATATATATATAAATTTTATGTATATATATAATATAATATATATATATTTATATATATAATAAATATATATTTATTATATAAAAATATATATAAAATTAAAAAATATATATTTTAAATATATATTTTAAAAATATAAAACCCATTTATAAACACCACCACACACACACACAACACACAAAACACACACACAAACACAACACACACAACAACAACCCACCACACACACCCCCAAAACCAACAAAAAAAAAATAAAATAAATATATATAAAATATATATTATATATATATATATAAAAATTTTATATATTTTTTATATAATATATATATTAAAAACTATATATATAAAATTAATAATTTTTAAATATAATATAATATAAAATTTATATTTATATATTAAAAAAAAAATATATAATATATTGATATATATAAAATAGAAATATATATTTTTTAATATTAATAAATATATTTTCATTTTTTTTTTTAATATAAATATTTAATGTAATATATAATATATATATATATATATAATATATATATAAAATTTAAAATTTTTTAATATAATATAAATAATAATATATATAATATTAAAATATATAAAATAACTATATTTTATATTTTTAATAATATATATATTATAAATATATATAATAATAATATAAATATATACAATAAGTATATGTATATGTTATGTAATGCTTTCTAATGATATTTTTAATAAAAATATATATTATATAATATATATATATATAAAAATTTAGTATATTATATTTTATATATTATAATATATATATATATAATAATATATATTATAATATAATTTTAAATAATATATACACATTACATAGTGTAAAAATTTAAAACAAAACCGCAAAATATAGATATAAGATAGATAAGATCCACACACACACAATATTATATAGATAGATAGAAGATGAAATATAAAATATATATATTATAATATAATATATATATTATATAATTAATATATAAATATAATATATTTTATAATATAAATAATATTATATAATTATATAATTTTTTATTTTATATATAATATACAATACTTTATATATATATATATATATATATATATATTTTATATAAAGAATAATATATAATATATTAATTAAAAAATTTTTATATATTATAATATTTTTTCCCTATTAATATATAAACAAAAACTTAACTGTTTGTGTGTGTATATATATATATATTTTAAATATATTATATATATATAAATAATATATATATTATATATAAAAATATATATATAATATGTTATTGATACCCAAAAATAAAAAATAAAGAAATGATTTTAATAATAATAATAAAACAAAATAAAAGCATTGGTAATATAAAACAATTTTTTTTTTTGATGAAAAAGTTATAAAATAATAATAATTATAAAAAATTATTATTATTATCATTTTTTATTATTATTAAATAAAAAAACTAACAATAAAATAATAAATAATAAAATAAATAATAATAAAAAATAAATAAAATAATGATAAAATGATAAGAAAAAACATTAAAATAAAAATTTAAAAAAATAAAAAAAAATAATAATAAAAAAAATAATTAATAATAAAATAATAATAATAAAAAGTAAAAAAAAATAAAAAAAACTATAAAAATAAGATAATAATGCTAATGATAAATAATAGCAATAATGATAAAAGAAGCAACTGTAAAAATGATGTGATATGATGATGAAAATAATAAAATAGGCCCCGATCCTTAAGACTTTTTAATGTTTATTATTCGTGCTCAGCCGTGAAGATATGTACATCAGTAGCGCTCCTCCCCACCCTTTTTTAATACGTACGGGAACGAGGTTTTTTTTTTGGGAGAAGTAATGTGCAACAAGTGTTGGGAAATGAGGGACAGGTCATTTTCAAATTTTTGGAGTGTTGTGGGGGCAAAATGTATGAAACCAGCGAGACAAAAGAAGGGTAAGACGTGACCCTGAGCGACGAGACGAGCGGGGGATTTTCACCACGGTAAGGATTTTGGATAAGGTATTTTTGGGAAATTAAAAACAATTTACTCCCCTTTTCAGGGCAATCAGCAAAAACTCATCGTTTCCTTCCCTACAGGTCCCTCGCAAAGCTCATATAAAAAATTTTGGGAAAAAGTAAAAAAAAAACATCACAACCCTAAATTTTTTTTTTTTTATAAAAACACAAGTTTTAAAAAAAATTAAGACAAAAATCGTGAGATAAAAAGGGGGAATGAAAAACTATTTCCTTTTTTTTTTAAGACTTTAAAATTTTTTTAAAAAAATGGAAGCCTTTTATGCAAAAAAAAAGCACCGCCTATTGTTCCTTGCCCCCAGTGTATCTTCACCTAGATGAATACTTTAAATTTTTAAAAAAATTTCAACACCACAAAACCTGTCGAAAAGGGGCGTGTTTAAAACAGACCCCTTTCGATCCCAACAAAAAAAAGGGACACAAAAAAAAAAAAAAAAGGAGGGCACCCAGCCTAGGGTGCCCCTGCCCCCAGCGCAGCACTACTGCCCCCAAAGGGAGAAACCGCCCCAATTATACACCTGGCTCCAAGAAGCACAAGTAGCAAAGGCGAAAAACTTTATGTGCTTAAAAACTTATTTTTTTTTCTTTGCCCCGGCAAACCCTAAACGATTAGGTAGAAAAAATATCCCTTAAAAGACAAGTTTTTTTATGAATTTAATTTAATAACTTGGAAAAAATAAAATACTTAATGAAAAAAAAATTGGGAAACTAAACTAAATTAGTTTTTTTTTTTTTCGTTTTTTTTTTTCCTAAGCCCCATGGCCATTAACGCTGGCGCCCCCAAATGGTGATAAAAAAGTGCATTACATCGAGAGGGGTTTTCTCAAATTAATTCTAGCAGCCCCTTCCATAAAATAATACGAAAGAAAAATAAAAAAGGGAAAAAAAATAAAAAATGTAAAAAAAAAAAATCCCCGCTCCTGGGAACTTCCCTTCGGCCCCCCTTCTTCCGAAGAGGGGATGGTGTGTTCACCCCAAAAGACAGCAGTTCCAGCTAGTCCTCCATCCCTGCAGCTTGTATTTAAAAGGGAGGAGAGTTAGCACGTCCATACTTAAATAGGCGTGGGGTTACCGAAGATTTTTTTTTTCTGAAGGGATCTTTCGTTTTTAAAATAGGTCCCTTTTCAACCTGAAGTCCACGACCCCAAACCTACCAAAGAACGGGCGCATGCGTGTAGGTGTAATTCTGACTCACATTCCTCAGTTATTCCGTGGTTTCCTGACATCCGTGGATAATTCTTCACAATGCCATCTCAACGCTTCCCCTTGGGTTCCAGGCCCCCGGAAATTGACTATCTTCTACCCCTCAATTTGGGTTTTTTTAAACTCGGGGCCCCCCAAAAAAAGCCCCCCGGCCCCAGGCCCCCCCCCCGGCGACGCGAGAAGCGCCCCCCATCGATCAAAAGTCAGTGTAACAATGTCAGGTAAGCCGGATTTCAGGGGATTCGGACGCGGCCGGAAAGGGGCTGGGAGATGAGAAAAATTGGGGGGCCTTTTTTTTTTGATTTTTTTGGGTTTTGGCTTTTTTTATTCGACGTGATGCATGTACAAAACAACACACATCCACACAGATAGTAGATGATTTGATAAGAAACCCAAGCCCCTTTTACACACAAACAAATATAAATAATATATTAATATATATTATATTATATAAATTTTATATATA
>NC_051396.1:39888318-39890818 GCF_015228065.2 Penaeus monodon
TATTGGCCATGAGAACGGATATCCTTGAAGAGCTATCGAGAGTAAAACACGCTGAAATGACTGATAGGGAACCGTTATAGAAAATTCGACAAACCCCACAAATTCAAAAACAAACTTTTCTTAGGGAATGAAGCATTAAGCCAACTTTGCGAAGAAATGAACCCAGATATAACAATTAAATCAGCTCATTTATCCAACGGCAAAAGTTCTCCAATACAAGTGTGGTGTGAAAGCAAAAAGAAAGAAAAATAATAAGCAGAAACCTACTAAACCCACATGGCAACTTAAAATTAACAAAGAAATAGAAAACTTCAGAAAAGAAATCTCTATACTTGAAGAACTGCTAAAAGATAAAGAGATAAAACCTAGAAAGACGCGAAAAGTACTGAGAAAATACAATATTGAGACTAAAGAATAAATACCCGGCATCAAAGAAGAACTAAAGCAAAAATTCCAAGTGAAAGCTCAACGACTGCGTAGACTTACCAAAAGTAATAGGTTTTACCGACAAAATAAGATCTTTGAAACAGACGCTAAGAAGTTCTACCGAGAAATCGGAAAAACAGCAATTGCGGTTTACGATGTACCGTGTGAAGAGGAGGTGCACGAATTCTGGAACAGCATTTGGGGTGATGAGAAGGGCCATAATGAAGACACTGAATGGCTAAAAGTTTTAGAAAACAACACGAAAGATATCGCTGCAAAGCAATGGGAAGACATTACTTCTGACGAAATTAAAACAGCGCTTAAAAATTGCACAAGTGGAAATCCCTAAGAACAAACCAAGTTCCGAACTTCTGGCTCGTCACCCTACACTCTATGCACTCTGAACTAACTCTAAATTTCAACAAACTAATGAATGAACTAGATTTAGCACCTAATTAGTTCTGTTCAGGTACAACTTATTTAGTTGCAAAAACTCAAGATACTGAAAATACAAAAAACTACCAGCCTATTACGTGCTTATCAACATCATATAAACTACTAGCATCGATTCAGTCTGAACGAACATATGCCCATATGGAGGACCAAGGCATCTTCCCCATAGAACGAAAAGGATGCCGGGAAGCATCCTACGGCTGGAAGAACCAACTTCTCGTAAATAAAATGACATTACAAAACGCAAAGTCTAAACACCAGAACTTCAGCACTGCTTGGATTGATTATAGAAAGGCCTTTGACAGTGTTCCTCATTCGTGGATTTCATGGTGTTTAGACATTTTTAAGGTGTCACCTACGTTAATTAACTTTCTAAGAACATCTGTGACGTTATGGGAAACTAATATTTTTCTCTACCACCCAAGTGGTGCTTTGTCTTCTAATGGTATGCGAATTAAATAGGGAATTTTCAAGAAGACTTGCTCTCTCTTCTACTCTCCTGCATTGTTCTTATTCCTCTATCCCAACTCTTGAATGAAACAGGCTATGGATATAAGATCAGTAACATGAATATAAATCATCTCTTTTATATGGATGATCTGAAACTAAGTGCGCATAATGAGGGAGAACTTGAAGCTCTACTGAAAAACAGTAAATGCATTTAGTGATGACATCGGGATGGAATTTTGGTTAGACAAGTGTGCAAAGGCAACATTTAAATGTGGAAGGTTAGTCCGCACAGACAAACCTTGAAGACGACTCTGTCATTAAGGAACTAGACGAGGAAGAAACCTATAAATATTTAGGAATTAATGAGGGAGATGGTGTAAAACACGCGAAGATGAAAGAAAAGATTAGGGAAGAGTGCATCCGTAGAGTGAGGTCAATCCTAAAGACAGAGTTAAACTCAAAGAATAAAATAACAGCAGTAAACACTCTTGCAATATCATACACTGACTAAATACTAAGATTAAAAAACAATTCACATATCATAAAATGCACCACCCGAAAACAGACGTAGATTGATTATATATACCAAGAAGTAAAAGAGGAAGAAGCATGGTCCAACTAGAATTATCATATAAAACGTCTACTATTGGACTCCGTCAAATTCTTTCGCGAATTAGATCTTGAATTTGAGAACAGCATTCTTTTGACACCATCTGAGACTGCCCGGAAAATAAAGAAACTAGCTAAAAGAGTCGGTGTAAAACAATTAGAATCTCGATGGCAAGAAAAGCCCCTCCACGGACAGTTCGCAGCTCGAACAGAAAATGCTGATGTAGATGAAATGGTAACCCATCAGTGGCTAAGAAGCACTGGACTGAAAGGGGAAACGGAAGGTATTCTTGCTGCTCAAGATTAGAGTTTGCTCACTCGAAACTATCAGGCAAACATCCTACACAACAGCGCAGACCCGAAATGTAGATTTTGTGAGGAAAAAAAAAGAAACAATTGACCACCTTGTATCTGGTTGCTCTACCCTTACACCGGGCGAATACAAGAAGCGTCATAACAGAGTTGGGCAATACCTGCATTGGAAATTCTGTTTGCACTTCTCTGTGAACACCAATAGCAGCCGATACGACGATTTTACTAACATATTTATTCTTTGAAGACC
>NC_051396.1:39895818-39909501 GCF_015228065.2 Penaeus monodon
TTAAAAGAGTATAATGTATGCCACACAGGAAATCAAGTACTTTTTTCGACGTGTGTACACCATTATTCATCACGTTAATTGTGCGAAATAATAGCTCATTCAACTATGGATGTTGATCTATCTGGAAGCTTTGGCGAAACTCCGCCCCCTTCCCCACGGCTATGATGAATGCCCATCATCAGACTCACGGACGGTGGCAGTGAACCTATAAAGTGTCTAAGAATACGGCCGTTACTGTAAGTGATAGCACGTATTTGTAAATGCCAGACAATATTCGTCATTATTCAGAAATTCAATCAGCTTAATCAAGCGCACATAAGTCCCATGTGCCATTTTCTGAGTCGTTTCAAGCAATAAGTTAGTCACCCCACACGCACAAAAGCAATGTGGCGAATTTCATACATACATTTAATCTTGCTTCTGACCATTACAGAATTGTCTGTTGAAGAAGAAAAATGGAGAGTATATTTGCGTATCTGCCTTGCGTTCGCTTGGATATTACGGCTCCGGGGTATTTTTTCATGTTCGTTCCGAAGCATCTTACGTCGGGGGTGATAGGATGCAGCGCGAAAGATATCTGGGAACATCACATGCCGGGTAGTTATTTCTAGTTTATTTCTAGCAGTAGTTATTTCTAGTTTTAATTTTATGCAACAGAAAATCCTTTCGTCAGTTATAACTGTTGCTTTTAATTCATGATCGTCAAATAATTCTACTAGAAGTATCTATTGTTCAAAATACAAGAGACGTAAATATTTTTCTTCGCTAGTATATGAAATATTCATCTTAGTGGATGCGTTGTTTCCTATCCCATGATACTATTTCCATACTTCTACTAGCGCCTCGTCAGTTTTATAGAAGAATAAGGCTGCGGCCACAACGGCATCGGGCCGACGCAAGTTGTTTTCAACACTCCTGAGACAGGTCCTCACTGGTAGCGTGCGAGCCGGCTAATGCGGGAAGAATGAACTGTTGACTTTTCACCGTTTGTACCTCGCAGTTCCGGTGTTTACTCTGTACCAACACATAAAAGAAATTATAAAGAAAAGGCGTGTTTAGTTTTCATATTATAAAAGTTTATTCACCGAGAACACACACACAAACAAACTCCCTCTCCTGCCTGTCCGCGCCTTTGTCTCATGTCTCAATAACGTAACAAAGTAAATTACTCAATACCTTAATGACCATAATGAAACGTAAAGAGGACTAGCGTCCTTTGACCTCTTCTCTCTCTCTCTCTCCCCCCCCCCCCTCTCTCTCTCTCTCTCTCTCTCTCTCTCTCTCTCTCTCTCTCTCTCTCTCTCTCTCTCTCTCTCTCTCTCTCTCTCTCTCTCTCTCTCTCTCTCTCTCTGTATGTGTGTGTGTGTGTGTGTGTGTGTGTGTGTGTGTGTGTGTGTGTGTGTGTGTGTGTGTGTGTGTGTGTGTGTGTGTTTGTGTGTGAAGAGGAAGTAACCAACTCCATCATCAACCAGTGCTCTTGCACTAGCCCCAGTATTCGTGCCAGTGCGCCTCGAGGCCACCGGTCCCAGTACGCCTCCGCCGGTCTCAGCCCACCTCTACCTGGGACTTCGATCGACATGACAGGTAAGCTAATACTGATCTACAGGTGGGGCTTAGGGGCACGCGAGATCCTTTGGCTAATAAAGACATGTAGCTCAAGGGATATTAGGAGTGCTCTGTTGCCTTTCCTTTCATTGGCTTTCTTGAAACTAATGGGAAGAGGGTAAGTCAGGGATTTTGCTGCGGATGAGAAAACAGGTGGATGGATGGATGCTCTTGCATTTTCCAAGCAGTCGTCATATGACATCTGGGAATAGAAGAGGTATTAATTTCATTCTGGCCCACCCTTCCCTCTCTCTCTCTCTCTCTCTCTCTCTCTCTCTCTCTCTCTCTCTCTCTCTCTCTCTCTCTCTCTCTCTCTCTCTCTCTCTCTCTCTCTCTGTTATGTTTCCTGCATTTTTTCGCGTCTAGTTTCCCGAGGAACAACTTGCTAATGAGTTCATCTGAGTGTAAAGTGTCTTTGGCTGTTGTTACTAACTCTCGATCTGCCAATCAGCCAAGTGCAGGGGAAGGAAAGGTGGAGGAAAGGAGAAGAGAAAGAGGAAGAGGGAAAGATAAGGTGGGGGGAGGAGAAAGAGTGAAAGGCAGAGAAGGAAAAGGGGAAAGGAGAGGGGAAAGGTGAGAGAGGTCGGGGGAATATCGAGAGGAAAGGAAGTAGGTAAAAATATTAAGGGGAGAGGGTGATAGGAGGGAAGGTGGAGAAGAGGAGAATAGGGGGACTGAACACACAAGGAGAAAAAAGGCAAAGGAAAGGAAAAAGAGATCAAAAGAAAAAGTTCTTATTAGCTCCCGCTCTTTCCTCAGTAAGAGAAGGGAGAAGGGAATAAGAGATAAAAATAAATAGGAAGAGAAAATGGCAAGACGACATGAAAGATATAGTTACAATGACGAAGAAAAGATATACGAGAAAGCCTGGTTGCAAAAGCGAATGAATGTCCGGATTTCACACGACGGGTTAGCTAGAATGAGCTTCATTTGCAAAGGATATCAGGGGGAGACATTAAAAAGGGAAATGAAGTTGAAAGGCTCTTTGACGATGTGTTAATGAGAACCAGGAATAATGAACATACAAAAAGTCAAAAAAAAAAAATCTGTGACGAATACTGGGGTCTCAATTTATTGTTGGGCAATTATGGCTTCTGCTTTATAGTTTTTCTTTTCTTGGTGTCTTTCTTTCATTCCTTTTTCCCCTCCTCTATCTATTTATCAGTCAATCTGTCTATCTATCTATCTATATGCTTGTCTATCTATCTGTCTATACGTCTATCTCTCTGTCTGCCTATCTATCTATCTATCTATCTATCTATCTATCTATCTATCTATCTATCTATTGATCTATCTATCTTTCTGTTTCTATCTACATCTCTCCAGAGGAGCCCATGCCTTTAACGCCATTTAATTTGTAAGAGATAGGTGTTCAGTACAAGATTTATATTTACACGTGGGACTATTAAGATCTCATCAGTATTCATGACACGGTAGATCTTATCATTGTTATTCTAAATAATTCTAAAAGTGGTATAATGAAGCTGATCCATTTTACTTTGCTGTTGGTATGGGACATTAGCTCTGCTTTGACATTCATTAGAATAAGCCTTTGGATATCTCACTGAAAGCACCATTGCACCATTGACATGATTTGACACGGGTGATTATAAAAGAAATGATAATCTCAGAATAGCAATGGTAATTTTAAGGAAATCAGTATAGTCACAATTGCAACAATGCAAGAGCTCTTCACAGTTACTGCTTAGCTGTCATTATCGTTATTTTTTTCTTCTCGTTTCGAAATTTCATTACATTTTCTAGTTACTTGTCTCGTGCTGTTCATTGGTGCTCAGTCAACCTTTGTCACTCAGTTTTCGCGACACGTTTGTAGGGAAAGCAGAGAGAGAGAGAGACTAAGAGAGAGAGAGAGAAAGAGAGAGAGACAGAGAGAGAGAGAATGAGAGAGAGAGAGAGAGAGAGAGAGAGACAGAGAGAGAGAGAGAGAGAGAGAGAGAGAGAGAGAGAGAGAGAGAGAGAGAGAGAGAGAGAGAGAGAGAGAGAGAGAGAGAGAGAGAGAGAGAGAGTTTGCCAGAGCCATAAACAGAAAGAAAACTGTAAAACGAAACTATGTTATTGTATCATATATTTTGGTTCTCACTGGACTGAATCACCGCAGGAATTCGACCGTCGTTCTTCGAATTCTCCATATATTTATTGCCTCCTTTTTCGTTCTCTCGCAAGATATATTGTTCTCGTGTTTGTTGCTTTCATCGGTTACTTTGGCACCAGATTCTCGATTTTTTTTTTTTTTTTTTTTTGTTTTTTGTTTCATTTGTCTTCGATTTATGGCAACATAAACTCACCCTAAGGACGTTATTGACCTGTGTCCTAAATATTTTCTGAGATTGTTTCCCTTTTTTTTCGTTTTATAGGAAACGTTAATAATCAAATTTTTAAACATTTTCTTTCCCGTACACCTTTACGAAGAGTTTTTGGGAATTTTTAAATTCCAAAACGTGTTTTTGGACTGATCAAAATACGTTAAACTCGGTTCCCATACTGCCTTGTCTTCAAGAAAGGTCTTCAAATGTCTTTCCAAGGAGATAGAATTGACAAAACCTTTTTTTTCAACCCGAGTAATAATCCTTTACTGGCCTTCCTTTTCCCCAATTCCTCACTGCTGTAAAAGTTTTGGGAGGATAAAATTTTCCCCCGAAAGCCTTGGGGGGGAATAATATTTTTTTCGGGGAAGGGCACACGGAGGCGCTCAAAAGGGGAAACCCGGGGCAGGGGGCCCGGGGAAAAAGGCACTCTGCCTTTTCAATAAAAACAATGTTCACAAAAATGCCCCAAAGGAAACCAAAAAACCCGGGGAAAACTAAGGCAAAATCGAGAAAACAAGAGGCCTCAACCCCCCCACCCCTTTGACTTCCAGATCCCCCCCTAAATCTATAATGAGCTGGAGTCTCATTTTTTTATTGGGGACGCCCACGCCCTCGCAGAAAGGTGCAATAAAAACTCAGACAAAATCTAAAAAACGCTTCTGTGGGAGGCTTGGGTCAAAGGAACGCGTCAAACAAGCGACATTAACGAAGCTCGTGATTGTAAAGGATTTCCTCGGGGGAAAGGGAAAATGGACTTTGGGGGGGTCAAAGGGAAGGGCAGGGGAATTTAAAAAGGGGTTTTAAAAAGAAGGAAGACTTTGCGAAAAACCGAAAACAACCCAACAAGGGGACTGGGAACGGGGATAAAAAAAGGGGGTTTCCCCAGCAATCGAAAAAAAAATGGAACAGGGGAATCAAGAAAAATAAGGAAAAAAAAAAAAAAGAAGTGAAAAAACGAATTTTTAAAAGGGGAAATGAAATATAAAAAAAAAAAAGAGCGGATCATTGAGAAAAGGGGAAACCCGTGCTAACAAGAAAGAAGAAAGGAAACACTAGGAGAAGGCAAGAGAAAAAAAAAGAAAATTTAAAAAATTTTGATACGGGAAACTTAAAAAAGGGCAAGAAAAAAAGCAAAAGGGAAAACCCAGAAAGAGGGAAAATAAAACCTAGAAATCGTGAAGCACAAGAGAAACAAAAGAAGATGGAAAGCAGGAAGCCCGAGGGGAATAGGGTGACACAAAACTAGGAAAAAGGGGGAAAAACAGGAAAAAAAAAGAGCCGGACCCCTGAAAATAACCCATAAAGGAAAGGTGAATTGCAACAAACCCAAAGAAGGGGAAGGAACAATAAATTTTTAGGGAAATTTAAATGAAAACGGGGCAATCAGGGGGGAGGAGACAAAGAGAAATCAAAATATGAAATGAGACACAGCAAAAAAAATATATATTAATAATAATGATAAAAATTAAAAAATAAAAAAAATTTTTAAAATAGGGGAAACGAGAGTGGGGCAAAGGGGAGAAAGTGAAATATTTAAAAATCGAAATCTTGACACAAGAAATCTAGAAAACCCCAAAAAAAACAAAGAAAACTCCGCTGAGTTGAAACCGTTTTCATCATAAAACATGGGAAAAAAGTTCAAAGCCCTTTGCCGAACACTGATAGTTACCGTTTTTAAAAAAGGCGTTTTTTAAAGAGCAAAAACCCTTTTCACCCCCCTCTCCCTTTTTTCCTCTTTGTCTGCTGACTGTCTGTCTTTCTTTTCTGTCTTTCTCTGTTTTGTCTCTCAATCTATCTACTATCTACATCTATCTATCTATCATCTATCTATCGGGCTACTATCTATCTATCTTTTTATCTAGCTCTCTCTCTCTCTCTCTCTCTCAATCTCCCCCTTTTCTTTTCTCTCGTTTTCAAACTCTCTCTCTCTCTCTTCTCTCTCCTTTTCTCTCTTATTCTTTTTCCCCTTTATTTTTTTTCCCCCCCCCCCTCTTCTCTCTTTTCTCTCCCTTTTTCCCTTTCTTCTCTTTAATCTCTTTTCTCTCCTCTCTCTCCCCCCTCTTCCCTCTCCTCTCTCCCCCTCTCCCCTCTCTCTTTTCTCTTTCTTTCTCTCACTCCTCCGGTCTCTCTCTTTTCTCTCTCTTCCTCTCTCTTCCATCTCCTCTCTCTCTTCCCCTCGTCCTCTCCTCTCTTTTCCCCTCTCCCGGCCCCTCTCTCTCTCTCTTATTCTTTCTCTGTTATTTTCTCCCCCCCCCTCTCTCTCTCTCTCTCTCTCTCCCCTTCCTCTTCCCCTCATCTCTCTCTCTCTCTCCCCTCTCTCTTCCCTCTCCCTCTCTCTCCTCCTCCCCTCTTATTCTCTCCTTATTCTCTCTCTTTTTCCCTCTCTCCTCTTTTCCACACCACAAACACCACACCACACACACCCAAAACACAACCACCACACCCAACCCCACCCCCAAAACCACACACAAAACAAAACACACCCTACACACCCCAAAAAAAAAACAACACCCTTTCACAAACCACACACCGTTTTTCCTCCTCTCTCTCTCTCTCCTCCCTCTCTTTCCTTTTCTCCTCTTCCCCTCTCTCCTCTCTCTCTCCTTTTCTTTTCCCCCTCTCTCCTCTTTTCAATTCCCCCTTCCCCCCTCCCTCTCCTCTCTCTCTCTTTCTCAAACTCCCCCATTCTCTTTAAAAATTCCCATTTTCCCCATTTTTCTCTCATTTTTTTCTCTCTTCTCTCTCTCTTTTCCTTCATCCCTTCCCCTCTCTCTCCTCTCTCCTCCCCTCTCTCCTCTCCTCTCTCTCCCCCTTCCCGTCCACTCCTCTCTCTCTCTCCCCTCCCTCTTCCTTCTCCCCTTCTCTCTATCTCTCCCTCCTCCGGTTTACCATCTCCTCTCTCCTCTCCTCTCTCACTCACTTTTCTCTCTCCTCCTTCCCCCAATTCCCTCCTCCTCTCTCTCTTTTAAACTCTCATCCCCCATCCTTCTCTCCCTCCCCTTCTCTCTTTTATCCCCTCTTCTCCCCCCCTCTCTCTCCCTCTTTCTTTCTCTCTTTTCTTCTTCCCCCCCTCTTTCTCCTCTCTTTCTCTCTGCTTCTTTTTTCCCCCCCCCCCCCTCTTTCCCCCCCTCCCCTCTCCCCATTCCCTATCCCCTCTCTCTCCCCCTCTTTTCTCTCTCCTCTCCCTTTTTCGGTTTTCTCTTTTTCCCCCCTCTCCCCTTTTTCTCTCTCTCTTTCTCCCTTTAAAACCCCCCTCCCTTTCGCCTCCCTTTTCTCTCTTTTCTCTCTTTCTCCCCCCCCTCTCAACTCCTCTCCTCTTTCTCCCCACCCCCCTCTCCAACCCTCCTCTCTCCTCCTCCTCTCTCTCCCTCCTCCTCTTTTCTCTCTCTTTTTCTCCCTTTCTCCCCCCCTCCTTTCTCTCTTTTCCCCCCCTCTTTCTCTCCCTCCTCTCCCTCCCCCTCCCCCCCCCCTCCCTCTCTCTCTCTATGTGTGTTTTTAATGTTATATATAAAATATAAAAAAATTGGTAAAAATATATTATATATAAATTCACCATCAATATTATAAAAAATAAAACCCAAATATATATTTAATTTCGTATAATAATAAAAAAATAAATTTTTTTAAAATTACATATAATATATAAATAAAAAAATATATATAAAAAAATCTAAAAACCCCAAAATCTTATAAAAAACATATTATATAAAATTCCTAAAAAATTCCCAATCTATAAAATATAAAAAGTAATATCTTTTTAACTATCTATAAAATTCTAAATCTATCAATACAATAAATAAAATAAAATAAAATTAAAATTACCCATCATATAATTCTACTATTATCTATCTAAAAACTTTTTAATATTTCTATATTGGGGTTTTATTATATATTATATAATATTATATAATATTTTATTTATATATAGAAAAATATATTTTATTATATAATAAATTCATTTTATATATATATATAGTATATATTATATATTAATTATTAATATAATTTTTCTATATATTATCATTTTTTAATATATAATTTAATATATTTTTATATATAATATATTATGCATATATCTATATTTTTATAAAACTATAAAAAAAACCTAGGTTAAATTTAAACATTTTTCTGGGGTGATTTAAAATCTCTTTTTAAAAATATGTATAATATAATTATATTATTATATATGTTTTAAAATTTTTTATATTTTATATCTTTATATTTTTAAATTTTTCCCCCTTTTAATTAAAGTCCCTTTTTATCTCTCCTTATTTTATTCTTTCTCTTTTCTCCCCCACTCTCCTTTTCCCTTTTTACCCCTTCCCCCTCTCTCCTTAACATCTCCCCCTTTTAATTTAAACCTGTCCTTATTTTATTCTCTAATTTCACCAATTCTTTTAAACCCTTCTTTTTTTTCTTTTTTCTTCAAACCCTTTTCTGTTATTTTCTTTTAATATATTTTCCTATTTTTATTTTCTTATATCAATATATATTTTTACCTTTTTTTATATTCCTTTTTTTCCTGTTATTTTACTTTTTTTTTTCCTTTTTAAATTTTTCATTGCCCTTTTTTGAATTTTTCTTTTATTTCCAGTTTTATTTTCCCCTTTTTTTTGTTTTTTTTTCCCTTTTCCCCTTATTCCCTTTTGGTTTTTAAAAGATGGTTGTTATTTATTTAGCGTTTTAATTCCCCCATTTTTTAAAATTTTTTTTATCTTTTTCTTTTTTTTTTTAAATTTCTTCTTTAATTTTTCTTTTTAAATTTTTTTCATTTTTTTATAAATTTTTTTTTTGTTATTACCCATTATTATTATTTATTTTTATTAAAATCCCCGTTTTTTACCTTTTTCACTTTTTTACATTAAAATTATTATTTTAGGGTTTTTCTTATTGGAATTATTTTTATTTTTATTATCCCTTTTAAATTTTTTTTTTTATTATTTTTTATTTTTAAATTTTTCCCTTTATATTTCTATTTTTTTGTTGTTGTTGTTGTTATTATTATCATTATTATTATTATCATTATTATTATTGTTGCTGTTGTTGTTGCTGTTGTTGTCATCATTATTATTGTTATCATCATTATTATTATTATCATCATTATTATCATCATCATCACTATCATTATCAGTATCATTATTCTTATTTTTACTATCATTGTCATTATTATATTGTTGTTGCCGCTGGCGTGGATCTCTTTTGATTTGTGTTGCTTTTCTTTTGTTTTGTTTTTTTTAAGATGAAATTTTATATGTGCTACTTGATATGGAGTACATATATTTGTTCTCACATATTGTGTGCAGTGTTGTATCCATCTTCAGTAACATATAAACAAAAACAGCAAATGAACAGCAGTTCAGCATTGATAAGTGTCACTGTGCAAATTCGAACGCGAATATAGCTTAGAAACTAGAAATCTAGAAATGAGGAACACATGCACATCTGTAATTGTTGACGCATCCATCTCCGGCACCTTCACTAGAAATTCAAGTGCAAGCAAGCAAGCGACCAGATTACTAGGATATCACAAATTACTTGCCCCCCCCCTCTCCCCCTTCCCCAAAGCGCTTCCTCTCCTTTATCTAATTTGTCGACAGGATCTGCACACACGCTTGAAAATGAACATGATTTAACGTCAAATCTTCTCTGAAGTAATCCAGTGACACAAAGGCTAAGGATCGCCATACGCTGACGTCAAATTCCGGGAAAGAAATCGGTTAGCAAGAAATCAGACATGTGGCTTTAATCAGATAACTTGAAGCAGAGAGCTTCAGGTAAAGGGCTGCAATCAGATATCTTCAAACAGATATTTTTAGACAAATGGCTTCCTTCAGACAGATTCGAGCAAATTACTGCGACCAAGTCGCTTCAGTCAGGCAGCTTCGTACAGGCAGGAGGCAGCAACTAGATAGCATGTAGGTGCCTTTGCACTTTAAACTGTTGGCGAGCGGTTTTCAGCAGTTAATTCCACCCAGATGCCTTCTAGTGTATGGTTCAAACAAGTGGCTTCATGTAGGTGCCATGTGGCGTCAACTCGAGGTTTCAAGAATTTTTTCAAGGATCCTGCCTAAGGCAGGGGACTCCGAGAATGAGCTTTCAAGCAGGCTTCGGTAAGGAATAGCCACCAAGCCTCAAGCAGGAGGGCGACTTCCTCCCAACCTATATCCAATAAACATGACCCTGGATCCCGTGTCAGAGAGAGGAGAGTAAGTCCCTGCTCAATTTCCACTCTATTTTTCGAACGGTAAATCTCCGACCTCTGGCCTCTCGTGGTCCGGCGCTCTTTACTCTTCCCCTTACACGATTTTCTTCTGGGTTTTGGGCAGGTATTTCCTCTCCCTTGTCCTTCGCAGTTTTTCGTCTTTGATGTACCATTCTCTCTTCCGGGCTGGATGTCCGCCTTTTATTTAGTCATTTATTAAATTATTTGGATTCGTCCTTCCTCCTCCTCCTCTCTCTCTCTCTCTCTCTCTCTCTCTCTCTCTCTCTCTCTCTCTCTCTCTCTCTCTCTCTCTCTCTCTCTCTCTCTCTCTCTCTCTGTCTTTCTCTCTCTCATTCTCTTTTTCGGTATTTTCGCATGGTTTCTCTCCTTGTTGTGTCATCTCACCCGATGTGGCTCCCATCTCCGTTTATTTCCTCTCGACCCCCCCCTCCTTCCCACCAACCCCCTCCTCGCCCCTCCGCTACCGGCCTTCATGCTAGACTTCAGAACCTTGTTAAGCGGCCTCTTGCAGATGAAACCACAGACGCGGTTTCGAGAATCTTTCCTCATGTGTTCCTTACTTGGGATCCTGGCCTGCGCATCCTCTTCTTTGGCGACCATCTTTTGAAGGAAGGCGAGGGGGGGGGGGTCGCTTAAGAAAACCAGACAATGACTAGCCTTTTACATTTTCTGTCAGGTCAAGGACGGAAGAAAGGAAGAAAAAGCACACGCACACATACACGCGCACGCGCATACACACACACAAAAAAACGCATACACACAAACACGCACACGCGCACACACACACACACACACACACACACACACACACACACACACACACACATACACACACACATACATACACACACACACACACCACACAAACAAACACACACACACTCGCGCGTATACATATTCACAAGAATTTTACTGCCTCTCGAAAAGGATTTTCCACTTGTACATCCTGCATCGCTATCACTTCCTCCACTCCAGGAAAATGCAGCGGCAGAGGAGGCGTGTGCTTCCCAACAGATATTAGCATAAATCTCCTTGCAAAAGGTCGATCTCCCAGACAGACTTCAAAGGACTATCTTGAGTGCGTCTGAATATCTAGAGGGAGAGGAGGGGGGAGGGGAAGGTAAGGGGTGGGGAGAGCATGAGGGGAGGACGGATAGGGGAATAAAGAAGAAGTAAGAGGGAGAAGGGGAGGATGAATGGGTGGGGGGGGGAGAAGAAAGAGGGGGGAAGTAAGAGGGGAGAAAGGGAGGAGAGAGGGGAACATGAGGGAAAACGGGAGGAGGAATGGCGGCTAGAAAGAGGGGAGTTAGAGGGGAAAAGGGAGGGCAGATGGAAGAAAGAGAGTGATGGGAGCGAGAAGGAGAGAGGGAGGAAAGACAAGGGGGAAGGGGGGAGGATGTTTATGAGAAAGGAGCAGAAACAGGGGAAAGGAAGGGGAGGGAGGATGGATGGAGGAAAAAGGAAGAAAAAAGAGGGGGAGGGAAAGACAAGGGGCGGGAGAGGTATCGAGAAGAAGAGAAAAGGTACATGGGGAAGGATCTTTGGAGAGAGGAAGAACGAAGGAGGTGAGGAAGGGAGAAAACGGGATAAAATGGGGCAAAAAGGTAAAGGAGGAGGAAATATAACCAAAAAGAAACAGGAAAGGTTAAAAAGGGGGACAGAGAAATGGGAATAAAAGGGAGATAAAGAAATGGTTAAAGAGGGAGAGGCAACAACGAAAGACAGGTGGGGAAGGAGAAGATTCTTGCAGTTAGTGATTCAATTTGCAAAGCGAAAGGAACCCCTGAGGAGCTAGTGATTCTCGAGCATTGCCGCGCCTCTGGAGGCCGCCGGGGAAGAGACAGCGCGAGAGTGCTGAATGAGGGGGATTTTCTGTAGAGTAATATAGTTGAAAATAATGATAAATCAAAAACAAGTAAAAGTGTAGACAATACAATCTATCTTTGTTTAGTTTTATTATTATCTATCTATCTATTTCTATATATCATCTATCTATCTATTTTTCTATCTACTATCTATCTACTTCTATCTATCTTCTATCTATCATTATTACTATTAATATTATATATATATATATATATATATAAATTTTATATAATATATATATATAAATATATATATAATATATTGTATATATAGTACACACACACCACTACATACAACATACATATGTAAAAAAACACACACACACACACACACAAACACACACCATATATATATATATTATTATATATATATATTATATATATTTTAAAAATTTTATATATAAAATTATATATTATATATATACATATATATATATATATAATATATATATATATATATATTTAATTATATAATATATATTATATAATATATATATATTATATATCATTTGCTCTCAATCTCCTCCCTTTATTTCTGTTTTCCCATTCATCTGTCTATACGTTACCTATCTCTCTCTTCTCTCGCTTATATATAAATATAATATATATATATAATATAAAATAATATATATATATAATATATATAAAATATAATATATATATATATATATATAATATATACATATAGATAGAAGATAGATAGATAAAAGATAGACAGATAGAAGATAGATAGATAGATAGATAGATAAAAGATAGACATATATATATAATATTATAATAATATAAAATATATATATATATAATATTATTTTTTAATTTGGGTGTGTTGTGTGTGTGGGGTGTGTGTGTGTGTGTGTGTGTGTGTGTGTGTGTGTGGTGTGTGTTGTTGTGGTGTGGGTGTGTGGGCGTGTGGTGGTTTTTTAATGTGTATAATATAAACTATTCATTTATATGGAAAATATATTTTTTTTTATTTTTAAAAATACTACATAATACATAAATACATAATACATAGAAAATTTTAATTTAAATATATATATAAAAAAAATTAAAAATAGATATATATAATATATAATAATATAATATAAATAAAAATTAAAATTTTAATAATTTTATAAAACACCACACACACAACACACAACCACACACACACACACACAACACACACACGTATATGTAGTATATATATATAAAATATATGTATTATATACATATATATACTATATTTATATTACATACACCCCCACACACACACACACCACACACACACACACACACACAACACACACACCCCACACAAACACACACACTAAACCCCTATATATAATAAATATATATTAATATATATATATTATATATAATATAATAAATATATATATATATATTTAAATATATATTATATAAAAAACATAATTTTAGGGTTTTGTGTGTTTGTGTGTGTGTGTTGTGGGCTGTGTGTGTGTGTGTGTTGTGTGTGTTGTGTGTGTGTTGTGTGTGTTGTTGTTGTGTGTTTGTGTGTGTGTTGTGTGTATTGTGTGTGTAGTTTTGGTGTGGTGTTGTGTGTGTGTGGTGTGTGTGTGTGTGTGTGGGTGTGGGTTTTGTGTGTGTGTGTTTTGTGTGTGGGGTGTGTGTTTGGTTTGTGGTGGTGTTTTTGGGGTGTGTG
>NC_051396.1:39914919-39922259 GCF_015228065.2 Penaeus monodon
TTTGGTGTGTGTTTTTGGTGTGGTGTGTGTGGGTGGGGGTGGGTGTTGTGTTGTGGTTTTGTTTTTTTTTTATATATAATATATTATATATATTATATATATATAAAATACTATTTAAAACCCCCCAAATATATATATATATATATTATTATTATTATATTATATATATTTTATATATACATTTATTTATAACATATAAGATTTAATAAATAATACATACATACTACTATATTATATATATATATATATATATATTATTTATATATATAATATAATATATATTATATGTATATAATTATTTTAATTTTATATACATATATATAATTTATATAAAATTATATATTATATATATATATATATTGTGTGTGTTGGTGTGGGGTGTGGTGGTTTTGGTGGTGTGTGTGGGGTGTTGTGTTGTGTGGGGTTGTGTATGTGTGTGCGTGTGTGTGTTGTTTATATGTTTTTTAATATATTAATATATATATTATATATATTATTTTAAAATTAAAAATTATATATATATTTTTATATAAATGAAATGAAAATAATAAAAATAACAATATTAAATGAAAAATAATATAACAGAATTGGTAATGATGAAAATAGTATTAGTAATTACAGTTATCAAAATGTTAAAAAAAAAGTGGCAATAACAATAGTAATAATAACAACAATTAAGATTATAATAAAGAAAATAAAATAATCCTGATTATAAAATCAACAGTAAAAAAAAACAATGACAATATAAACGAAAATTAAAAACAGTACCTTCCATCATGAAATTAGAAAAATCGCCCCCCTACACGTATCCCCATCCCGGTCTAACACTACATCAACAAATAACTGTGACATATTGCAAAGAAAAGGCAGAGCCCTGTATGCAGGAAGCTAAGCGGGATCGTAAACACTGCCGGCCATGTGGGTGAAGTATGTTGTAAAGCCACCATGAAAATCAAGCGGCCAGATGGTGCCCACAGCTGGTGCCCGGGGCTGGGGGTTGGTGGGTGGGTTTCAGGCTTGTGATATGGGTTGGGAAAAAGAGAGGTAGAGGGTAGGGAGGCTTGGGAGGTTTGGGTAAAGAGAAAGAGAACGGAAGGGGAAGAGAGGGAAAAGAAAGATAAGATAAGAGACAAAGAGAAATGATAAGAGTTGGAAGAAGAATGAGGTAGAGGGATAGGGGAGGCTTTGGGAGAAGTTTGGGATAAGAGAGAAAGAGAACGGAAGGGGAAGAGAGGGAAAAGAAAGATAAGATAAGAGACAAAGAGAAATGATAAGAGAAAAAAGATAGATGAAAAATAAAAAAGATTAAGATAAAAATAGAAAAGATGACGATAAAAAAAAAAAAAAAGATAAAGATAAAAAAGATAAAGATAAAAAATAAAAAGATAAAGATAAAGATTAGAGAGAAAGAGGAAAAAGAAAAATAAGATAAGAGAGAAAGAGAAAAGATAAGGGAGAAAAAATAAAGATAAAAAAATTAAAAAAGAATGAAAATAAGAGAGAAAAAGAGGAAAGTGGACAGTGAGGGGGAGAGGATGAGACAGTGGGAGGGAGGGAGGGAGGGAGGGAAAGAGGCAGGGAGGGAGGGAGGCAGGGAGGGGGGGAGGAGCGGGGTTTAAAAGGCAGGGGACACAGAGGGCAGAAAAAGGGGGGTGGAACGTGGAAGACCGGGTGGAAGTTTTAAATAAAGAGAAAAGATGAAAAGAAATTAAAGTCGGATGGTGATGACCTATTGTGGGTGTGGTAATTTGCTTTTCATAATGCTATTACTAGTTTCTTAAAAGGTAAGTTTAATAATAACTGATAATCATCTTCATCAAGCCTTTGATAGAGTCTACTGACTTAACTCTAAAGATTGTAAAGTGAAAAATGGGGAAGAATGTTAGGTCGTGAGAAGCGCAATTTTCGTCCGGTAGCGTCGGAGATGACGCTGGTATTTCCTTTCGAGACAGCAGTTTCCATGCATTTTCAATAGAAAAGTAATGACTGCATTGTGGTACGGGATATATTTAGACAATATGTGGTTTATCACAACCTATATATACATATGGCTCTTGAAAACATGCATTGGCAAGTAACGCTGTTAAAGACGTAACGAGGCTACTTAACTATTTTAGTGATAATTAAAGGCAGATGCATACTATTTAATGAAATTGAAACAAGCTAACATAGGAAGTGGCATTTTCTAGGATGCAAAGTACTGCATAATACTGACATCGGCCTAAATGCGAAACATAATCAACTTTCACTCTATCTATTCAGCACAAACAGAATTGTAACGAGATTTTCATAGTTAAACTCTTTGAAAAGAATTTTGAATTTTTATTTTCGTATTTATGCCCCCTAGGTGCCAAAGGTTGCTTGCACCGATAAATATTGACACTCTGAATAGAAACCTCAACGGATTAAACTTTTTTCAGAAAAAGTCTATACTTCATGGAAATGTTTCTCAGGATTTGAACTTGTCAGTATATCTAACAAAAATTATAGTGTGTGTGTGTGTGTGTGTGTGTGTATGTGTGTGTGTGTGTGTGTGTGTGTGTGTGTGTGTGTGTGTGTGTGCGTGTGTGTGCGCCACACACACATACACACCTTATATATATATAATATAATTATAAAATTATATATATATATTATATATATATAATATATATATATATATAGATATAAATATAAAATATATATTATATAAAATGAATATTTTACAAATATAATATATATATATATATATATATAATATATATACATATATAAATATATAATATATTATATATTATAGAATATATATATTTAATTATTAATTATTATATTATTAGATATATTTATATAATATAATATAATATATTATATATATATATATACATGTGATTATACATGTGGGTGTGTGTGTGTGTGTTGGAGAGTCAAAGTCAAAGTCCCAAAACACTTTATTCCATTAATTACAATGGTTTCTTCTTTTTACATAGATAGTGACCTCGTACAGTAATACAGAATAATTAGAAACAATAGTAAATACAATGGTAGAGAGATATAAAATAAAAAAATAGAATAAATGTTCCATCATTAGAAAAAATTTCATGGTTTTGCATTGTATTTAAAAGCCTGATGTCTTGCAGTTTAAAAATTTTCTTTAATTTCTTTTGAAAGAAACAGGTTGGGGGTTTTTCTAATATTTTGTGGATGTGTTCCAGATCTGGGGTCCTCGTTTTTGCATTTCCTTGACCCTGTTTCCGGTAACTTTTTTTGGAGATTTAATCTGTTTTTTTGGGTGCCTGATTTTTTCCCAAAACTGTTTGAAGGTTTAAACCAATGAGGATGTGCCTTTTTATAAATTTATGAATGATATACTGTATAAAATTTGACTTTTTTTGTTGAATTTTTTAGCCTTTTCATTTTTTTTAAGGTGGGGTTAGTGGTCTGTTATTTACTTCCCATTGCCACTCTTGGGGCAAATTTTTTGTAGTTTTTGTGCTTTTTGTATTTGATTTTTTTTGGGTTGACCCCATAGTTGGAAAAATAGTTTAAATGCTGAGTGCAAGGGACTTACAACAAAAAATTTCCGTCTAGGGGGATTTTTTTTTTATGTAGTTGGGTATATCCGTGCCTTTTATTTTTTGTGAATTTTGTCAATGTTTTGTCTCGAAAGTCATTTTCTTCTATGGTCTCCTGATTTTTCACAAAATGTTTGGGTTTTTAATTTGTCCCTTCAAATTCTATGGTTGTTTTTAAGGGGTTTTGGCTTTTTTGCCGATGCCTATAAAGATGCTTTGAGTTTTGTCAGGATTTAGTTTGAGGCCGTTTTTGTCAAAACATTTTTGCTTCTTAAAGTATGTTGAGTATTTTTATAAATTTCATTTGATTGTTCAGGGGCAGCGTGAAAAACGAGAGTTGGGTTTTGGGCTAGGGGGGCAGTTGTTTGCAAGGGTTGATAGATCGTTTATGATATAGTGAAAAGATGGGGCCAAATATGGAGCCTTGTGGGACTCCGAAAGAGATGGTTTCTTAGTTGACATTTTATTACGATTTTTGACTGTTGTGTTCTTGTGGATGAAAAAACTTCAAAACCATATTTAAATTCCATGATTTTCTTTTGTTCGCGGATTTTGGGCTACACTGAAAAATGCTTTTGAGAGTCCCAAATTGTAGATTTATTTGATTCTTGCCCTATTTATCATAAATTTTGTTTGTGATTTTTAAAAAGCTGTTTCAGGGATAATTTTACTTAAAAACCCATGTTCGTTTCGGAAAAAAGGTGTTTAGATTCTAAAATGTTGATAGTTGTTTTGCAAAAATTTTTTTCTAGCTTTTGATTTTACGGGGGTAAGTTTGGACGTAATTTTTAAAATTTTTCTGCATTTCCTGATTTGAAGAGGGGTTTATGATACCATGTTTCCACAGTAGGGTAAGTCCCGGGTGACTAAAATTTTTTTATAATAAAATTTAAAATAGAAGCAATTGCGGGTAAGCTTTCTTTGATGAATCGAAAAGCAATGTTATCCACTCCTACAGCATTCGTTTCACGTAAATGTATATATACATGTGTGTGTGTGTGTGTGTGTGAGAGAGAGAGAGAGATTAAAAGATAAAAAAAATACAGGATTAAACCTAAAGTGAGTCATCTCATATTAAGATGTACCCAATATAGTTTTATACAACAAATTAGATATATCAAACATGTCTCCTAACATAGAACATGCCGATAAAAATATTACAATTCAAAAAAAAAGAAAAAGAAAGAAAAAAAAAACGAAGCTAATAAAATATGCTTGCTGACAAGGTTTAGTACGGAGTATTTGCAATGTAATGCAACCTAAGAATCAACAAGAACATCCAGTTTTCGACTATTTAATTTGTGTACTCGAAAGACGCCATTGCCTTCGAGCAGGAAAAAGAAACAACCCGATGGTTTTGCAGCTTTAAGTTTTAAGTTTTTGCAGTTTTAAGTCTAACTTCCGATGTAAAAGCCAACGGTGCTACATCTTGTTATGAGTTATTCTGGCAATAAAGTAAGCAGTCCTACGTGTTAGGTGGCAGACAAAAAAATTAAGACAGTAAAACTTTTTGTACCAGGTGCGAAAAGAAAGACTGGGACCGTGATTGCTACATCTTTGTCTGATGATGTAGACGGTTCTTGAGGAAAATGATATTTCATCTTCATACATAATTCAAAGGATTAACGTCACAGAAAGGATGATAAAGCTATTAGTACCACTTCACAAAACGCCATTACTTGTTTATTTGGTCATGTGTGGTGTCAAAGCTATTCAAAAGAACACCATGGGAATTATTTCACAATTATAGGTGCATCCAATACTATTCTGTAGGAAACGACATTTTGAAAAATGCAAACGACAAAAACGAAATAAAAAAAATTGGGGGCCTGGAGAAAAGTCCCCCTGAATTTCCAAACTAAAATATCAAAGTTCTCTAACTGTGATTGAGTAAGTGATAAGGACTTACATTCATCTAGGAGTATAATGCTTTGTCAAACTTTCAATAAAGGTTTAACGAAAACAAGTATCCACAAATATTATTTTAAAAAAAAGAAAAAAAAAAGCCATTAGCAGTACAAGTTAATGAAAAAATAGTAACTTCCGTTTACGAAATTTATACTTATCTAATTATTTCCTTTTCTGTTTACAAGCAGCCTTCAAGGTTTCATTGTTGTTTATATTGCACTTGTTTTAGATTTAAGCGTTTCATATTTCACTGTATATCCTTCTTTTTTGCATGGAATTTCGTTTTGCATGAATGTAAGTGTTTGAATATATGATTTTTACAGTTAGCACCATTATTTGTATGAAAATACAAATTAGGCTGGCACGTTTTCTATTTCGTGATTCCAGAGCGTTTCATATTTTTGCTGTGCATTGTAGCGAGTTATTGCATCCCAAAACGCAAGAGTTATAAGCATATATACAGTGCCCAAGGATGATTTTTGGGAAACAAAAAAGTTACCAAAATTTTATCATGACTAAATAAAAAGTTTCGTTTAAAAATATTAAAATATATATATATATATATAATATATATATATATATATATATATATATATGAAAAGGAAATCATATAGTCAGAAACGAAGTATAGCATATATGCCTATACAGAATTTATGGATTTGGAATATAGTGCATAAAATTGTATGAAAGATTTTGTATATCCACATTCTTTACGATTTATTTAGTCGGTCCCTGCTGAACAATAACTGAGGGGGGGGGGGGGAGATGGCTAGTTTCAGTCCCTTCCTCCACAATGTTCTCTGCAGGCTTGGATGTGGCTTTGGTATTACTATGCTATTAGTTAGCACTGTTTAATATCGTATGCGGCGGCAAGAGCTTACTCTAGAATTATAAATTAAATTATGCCTTATTAAAATGGGAAGTGAAAATACTGCTTTGCAGTATTTTCTGCATATATGTTCTTACAACTTCGAAATTTATTTGGCTTAAATAAGAACAAAAATGAATCGTGGAATCTACCCCACTCTATCAATATGCATCCCAAGTGAAATGACGGAATGCATTCTCATCGCCACAAAGTATTATACTTAATTCTGCTTGCTGATTCAAGCATGAAGGTTGCTTATAGATCAGTGCAATGCAGAGGACCGTTTTTCATTTTATTTTATTATTATTGTTATTATTTTACATACGCTCTCTCTCTCTCTTTTCCTCTTTTCTCTTTCTCTCTCTCTCTCCCCCTCCTCTCCTCTCTCTCTCTCTCTCTCTTCTTCTTCTCTTCTCTCTCTCAATAATATATATATATATATATATATATATAATATATATTTTAAATTTTTAAAAATATTTATTCATTTTTTTATTTTTTTTTTTTTATTTATTTTTTATTTATTTATTATTTATTTTTTTATTTATTTATTTTTTTATTTATTTATATACATATATATGTTTATCTCTCGAAATGTTTTTAATTTGCATTCGCAAATGCGTATATTCGCACTTTTATGCATATTCACAATATTTACAAGTTTTTTTTGTGGAACTGTTAACATTTTGTGAATAATCAAATATTTATTCTCCTAGGGTAGTGTGTATGAGTGAGTGTGTGCGTGCGTGTGTGTGTTGAGTGTGTGTGTTTTTGGGGGGGGGGAGAGAGAGAGAGAGAGAGGAGGGAAAGAGAGAGAGAGAGAGAGAGAGAGAGAGAGAGAGAGAGAGAGAGAGAGAGATGTGGCAGAAAAGCATCTTGAACTGTGCATATTTACGGGCCACAGTTAGCTTTGGCAATAGTAACAATGTAATGTCATATCTCGATTTTCATAATTCTTCAGGTAATTATGCTTCAAATACGCTTGTAGGATAATCGAAAAGTTGCTTGTACAT
>NC_051396.1:39927359-39934859 GCF_015228065.2 Penaeus monodon
TTTCTTACCGTGCGTCGGCAGATTTTTAACTTTCTCCATGAAATCCATCCAATGTTTAATATGACTATCAGAGAAGGATCCCATAAAAGGAGATAAAACGCTCGCTAACCAAGAGTATAATGGACGGGTAACTGAGTTGCAAGACGAAATTATAAGCTTTAAAAGGAACGCCCTGTTTGTGAGTTTTAGGAAGGCCATAAAAATAAGGAATAGAGGGATTTACCGTTCTAAAGCGATAAAAAATGGCGTCGGGGCATTTAGCAGCAATGCGTCTAAGGTTTTTACGAAATTATTAGTGACAGTGGGGCAAGGGATTGGCCACAGTTTTTGATACGTTGAGCTGTCCCGCGCGAGGGAATGAGATGAAAAACTCGTGAAGAGTTCGAAACGTAATGATTCAGTTTCATTTCTTATTGTGGATGTTTTTCTCTTAGCTTTATACACACGTTACTGTGTTTATGTAATATATATATATATATATATATATATATATATATATATATATATATATATATATATATATATATATATATATATATGTGTGTGTGTGTGTGTGTGTGTGTGTGTGTGTGTGTGTGTGTGTGTGTGTGTGTGTGTGCGTGCGTGCGTGCGTGCGTGCGTGCGTGCGTGTGTGTGTTTGTGTGTTTGTTTGTGTGTGTGCGTGTGTGTTTGTGTATGTGTGTGTGTGTTTGTGTGTGTGTGTTTGTGTGTGTGTTTGTGTGAGTGATTTCTACATATGCATCCACATTTTTTATGTATGTGTATATGACTCGCAAACTAGCATATAAATACACATGCACATACTAAGCCATGGGATGGTGCGGTAGAGTGGCCAGTTCCTCAACTCCTTTGACCCCAGCATCTTAATGCCAGTACTCATTCACAGCTGAGTCAGGCGAGGGGATTTTATCGTTTGTGAATCTTGACGTAGTCCCATTGTTTGACGTCACGGGGTCCGTTCAAGTCTTACCTTTTTGGTTTAACAAATCATGGTTGTTCGTGGGATGTTACGAAGCTGGTTCCCTGATCCCTTCATTTAGGAGTAAACTATGCAGTCATAATGCAACCATTGTCATCTGCTGTTTAAGTTGCCTTGGTGTCAAAAGTCACCGTGAATATCACTCCTGAGTAGGGACCTGGCAAAGTCCTATTCAGAGAGAAAGGATGCAATTGAACATCGTACTTAGGACAATATATACATACATACATATATATATATATATATATATATATATATATATATATATATATATATATATATATATATATATATATATATATTCATAATATATATTATTTATGTATTATATATTATTATTATTATTATTATTATTATTATTATTATTATATATATATATATATATATATATATATATATAAACATACATATCAACATCTACACGGGATTAAATGTTCTATATAGAAGCACATATATGCATGAGATTGTAAGAAAGTGAAAGATCGCATTCGCATTTCGTCTGCAAAGTAACCCCCCCGTACCGCCGCGCCCGAGCTCCTCCAACCGTCTCTTCCGCGTGCAGGGTTAAACTACGCTTGTCAGACGTTAAGCTGCCACAGTGCGGTGTGAATTCCATTCCCCAACGTGTTTATAATGTAATCAATACGCTAGTGTGCGAATTACCTACCGTTCACCTAGGTTTGAAGAGGTGGGAGGGGGAGCAAACGGGGATTCCAATCAGCAAGCACATCGGATTATATTGTATGTGGTGGCCAGAGGAAGAGGGAAAGAATGAGACAGAGAGAGAGAGAGAGAGAGAGAGAGAGAGAGAGAGAGAGAGAGAGAGAGAGAGAGAGAGAGAGAGACGGAGGCAGAGATAGAGAAAGTAAAGAGATAGTAGGGGAGAAAGTAAGAGCGAAAGAGAGAAAGGCAAAACAAGAAATAAAGAGAATGCAAGAGACCCTCGCTTTGCTGGCTATCGGCTAAATCTCTCGGGACTGCAGAATTGAAAGTGTTTTTGTTCCAACTGGCGAGATACTGTCGACACAACGGGCGATGCACGGGGCGAGCCAGGGCGACGCCAACACGGAGGAAACGTAATTTTAGATATCTGATTAAATTCTAATTTCCAATTTAATTCGATTACCTTCGTGGAATTGCGTCGAACGTATAACTCGCCGTGACTGACAGGTGAGTCCGTGGGTACAACGTGGATATTAGAAATTTATTATCATTTTCATGAGCAGAATAGCGTCAGCTCTGAGACTATCGCAAGAGCGGCCTGCGACCACTCAAGTAAGCGTTTGGGGTTCTACGCCACATATTATTCATGCGTGTGAATCTCTCTCTATATATATAGCTGCCCATCTCTAATTGGCAATCCCACCGCCACGGTAAGCACCGAGTGTCAAAGAACCAAATGAGACAGCCAAAAAAAGGTGACACAGGCCGGACCCATAAGTGAAAGGCCCGGGCGAAACCATAACTTCGCAAATCTCATTTATTACTCTAATTCTCTCTCCCACGAGCACCTAGTCAATGCAAAGAGAGTCACTATAGTAACAAATTGGTAAAATCAAAGTGTCATTGAGCTACCCGGGGCCTTAATCGCTCCGCGATCCCCTTCTTGTTATTATACCTCTCTCTAAGGTAAATGTTCAGCAAATTATCTCTATTTTCAGAGAGTCTTTGCACTTCCACCGCCTTCAGCGGTTTTTCTTTCTTGTCTATTGACGGTGACAAGGGAAACTACACCTCTCCTCAGACCCGCAGCTCTCTCTATCACAGGGTAACCTGTACAGTGAGGCCCAGCAGTCTGAGGTGACATTTAGGTGTGCTTTTTCTCCCCCTAAACTCCTTCAATTTCCTGTGGCCATCTGGACCTACATAAGTCCCAGAGACTTTTGTATTCGTCTGGGTGGTGTGTCTCTTACCTGTTGCCCCTTTGTAGCATGGATTGGCAATACGGGAGAGGCCTAACACAAACGCAATCAGTCTGTCACTGTGGGGGGTCGAGTACAGGTCCTATGTAAATCTCTTCGAAGAGCACCCATCACCATCTACAACCTCCCCCCTTTCTCTCCCCCTAAATCATTTCCCCACCTTTTTATCACCTCACTGATCACCTGCATCCTCACTCACTCCACTCCATTCCTGACGACCCTCATGCAACCCAAACCACCATGATTAAGGTAAAGATTAATGTCAACGGCGGCCCGTCCCCGAGCCGCCGTAACTCCCTCGCCCAGGCACTCTTCGAGGCCGAGATCAGAGTACTCCAGTACTACCCGACCCATGATAGGTATGTTGCCCTCATTGAGGACTCCAAACAAGCAAAGAATCTCTTCTCTGGCCCCACCACCGCAAAACTGCAGAATTTGGGATTTACACCTGTGCTTCCACTAGATATGCGAGCGAAACTCACCCTTGTATTCAAAAAGCTCGACAGACAGGTTGTTAGCGAAACTAATGAAGACATTGCCAATGAGATCATGGCATCAGCGCCCCACGCCAAAGTGGAAAACGTTCACATCACGAAAACTCTTTATATGATGAAAGCGAGATTTGCCGACCGTGCCTTGGCAAACAAGATCAAAGAGGAAGGCATTTACCTCTTCAAACTGTATGTTGCACCGTGGCTTATAGAATTTGAGCGATTCACCCCAGTCAGACAATGCATATGGACACCTGAAGTCCAGCTATAAAGAGGAGAAGAAACCCAGATGCTCTGAATGTAGGTCTGGCACCCACTTTCTTATGTGTGCTGTACCAGCACACATAAAAAATGCCTGAACTGCGGTGGGGAACACCGAACTTTTGTCAACAGCTTCCCCATCCGGAAAGAGGCTATAAAAACCTCTCAGGAGAAGGAGAAGGAGAAGGAAAAAGAAAAGGAGGCTACGCCTCTAAAAGCAGTAGCCCAAAAGACTGCACAAGCTACAGTTCAAGCAACCACCAACGCCTGGAAACCCCTCATCAATCAGGTCCGCAAAGACATCAGGGAACAAAGTGAAAAAACATCCTCAAAAACAGAACCCACGGTGCATTTAGCCCTGCCTAACAACCTGTCAAAGGAAATTATGGTAGTTTTGCTGCACGCCCACCTCCAAAACATCATCAGTCCTGAACGAGGTTTTAGGGAGCATGCCAGGGAGGTCAGGAAACCCTCTGAAACGGCTTCTCACATCCAAGCCTTAGAGACACAGCTAGATCAGATCTCCCCTACCACCCCTACAAACACTGCAACCCCAGCTCCCGACACTTCAGTCAGGCCCAACAAGCAGCAAGCTGCCCCTCAAGGGCCATCAATCCTCTAAAAGGTACGCCTTATCAGCACCGCTACAGGCACTGCCTAAAGCAACCCCCCCCCCCCCAGCAGAGCTGGCAACCCCAGTCTCAGGTGGTCCCTTATGATCCCGAGGACCATGATACCTCTTTTATGGGGGATGATGGCCTGGAGAGGCTAATGGACGGCACGGTGAAAGACCCTAACGTCTATGGTATCAGCCTCTGCTAAAAACCCTGAAAAATACGAGTACTCTGACAGACAGGAAATCTGCCAAGAAATCGAAAAAGGACGAATCAGGTGGCTTTTCTCTAAGGAAGAGCAATATAACATGATCATAGCTGCTAAACTCACGAACACCTCATACAGGGAAACATCCTGGTAACCAACAGGATGATTGAAAGACACCCTGACATCACCAAAATACATAACGGACACCTTGCCATAACCAAGAATCCAGCACTCAAACATGATAAATAACACATCACTACACTCACGCCTCACAGTCCTCCAACATAAGTTACACTGGAAACACGCAAAATAACTCTCAACCATACAGAAAACATGACCCACACATCATCCTCATAAACAGCCATGGGCTCAATAACACTACTCCACTAAAGATCTACTCATACACTATCTACTCTTCAAACAAATCACAAGAAAGAAGCGACGGCGTAGCAATTGCGATCAAAAATGACATCTCTCCTAAAATCAAAAATAACTTCACTTCGGCCCTTTTGGCAGTCGAAGTAAACACACCACAAGGACCCATTATACTGGCAACACTTTACATCCCACCATGAAGCCCTTACATCCCAAAACCTGACATTTTGCAGGTCCTGAGGCACAACAAACCAATATACATCATGGGAGACTTTAACGCAAACCACACACCCTTTGGATACAACCACACCAACGCAGTAGGCAGAGGCCTGGCCTCCTACATACAACAAGGAAGTCTCACACACCTCGGTCCACACACATCAACATATATTGCATATAACACAACAACAACATCTAACATAGTACTTTCCAACCACAGAGCACACCTACACTATCATATATCAACAGACGATGTCACCTCCAGTGATCACCTGCCTGTAATATTAACACTATCAACGAACCCCATCATGATCTCAACACAACCCCGAGAATCTTACAAACATGCAAACTGGGAGGGATTTAAACAAACACTTGAAAACACACAAATAATCGATCTCGAGGGCCAACCCACACACATGATAGACAACCACCTTGAACAGTGGTACAGACATACAGACGGCCAGACTGGGTAACATACCCAGAACAACACACAAACCCATCCCCCACTACAGAGAAACATACCGTCTGAAATTGCTCAAAATACAATACAGACACTTACACCAACTAACAGCAACACGGGGCCTGGGACGCACAACTACACACACGATACAGAGAACTCAAAACGCAACTAACACACGAGCTTAAAGTAGTGAATAAACAACACTGGGAAGCCCTTGCACAAAAACTATGTCAGAACACAAGAGACCCCAAGAGGTTTTGGAGTTCCTTCAGGAAACTCAGACAGACAGCCACATACATTTACAATACACACCGACAGATGGTTGACTCGGTGGAGGAGATGGAACAGCATTTCCAGATCTCCCCCACTGAGAACGCCCGATTCGACCACACCACAGAGACCGAGGTCACACACTACAGCAACACAGAAACCTAACTCTCCCAGAAAACATCATTACTCTAAACAATCTCACAGAGGACAGGCCCCTCTCCACACCTATCACCCCAGAAGAAATTGTTAACACCATCAAACACACCAAGAACACAACACCAGGAGCAAGCAACATAAACAAAACAATCATTGAACATCTGCCACCCACAATGATCCGCAGGCTACGCCACATCTTCAGTGTAGCACTGGCTACAGGATAGTTTCCCGACAAGTTTAAACACGCTACCATCACCCTCATACCAAAATCGGGGAAGTCAGCACGAGGAGGAGAACTACCGCCCCGGCGCATCTCATTGCTGGAAGTTCCTGGTAAACTGTTAGAGAGGCTAATCACTCGCAGACTCATTACAGGTCCCCCTGTGTGGGCGAAAGCCGAGAGCGTTATCACCCTCACTTACGAGGAGATTGCTCTCGGTCTCGCTAACAAGCACCAGACTAACATCATTCTACGAGACGTCAGCAAGGCCTTTGACAAGGTCTGGCACGACGGCCTCAAATACAAATTAATACAGTTACAACTCCCGACACATCTCACACGCCTCCTCTGCAGCTTCCTGGATCACTGGACTGCCACTATACGCCTGGGAATCCACCTGGGCACCCCTCTCCACCTGAGAAGTGGAGTACCACAGGGAAGCGTTTTATCGTCCACCCTATATATCCTGTACACAGCCAATCTGCCACAACCTATACCTTACAGCAACTATTTTTCCTATGCAGACGACATCAAACAAATATTTCACACCCCTCTAAATCACAACACTTCATGAAACTCACAACAGAAAGAGTTATTCAGAACTTCAGCACCTTTGAGCATCACTGGAAAATACAGACAAACATCAACAAATTCAAACTCATCCACATCGCACGCAGAAACTCACAACCCATCACAGTCAATAACACTAACATCCCATACACAAACAGAGGCAACATCTTGGATTCCACTTCACAAACAATGGATTCACCACACACATCAAACAAAGAATCACCCAAGCACAAACAACACTCACCAAACTCAGACGCTTCACATGCTGCACACCACGAACAAAACTCAGACTTTACAAAACAACTGTCAGACCTATCCTGAATACACAGCTATCCCACTGGTTGCAATAGCAAACTCACAAAAATACAAAATGCAATCAGTACAGAACAAAGCACTACTCTGGATACACGGCGCAACATTTATAGACCGAATTCCTGCAGAAACACTACACAGAACATACAGCACTGAACCACTAAACACACGCATACACAGACGAGCAAAAAACACCTGGGCCCGACTACGCGAACAAGAAGACGTACACTGCAACAACATCATTGACAAACACACAAACACACGCACAAACCATACCTAGTGGCCCAGAACATTAACACTCATAGAAACCACAACACCCTCATCCATATACACACGCCCACACGGCATCAGCTATGACCATGACTAATATTAAGGATTATCATTAGGCTACTGTTAAAAATAAATAAAAGTAAATAATAAATAAATAAAATCAGAAGTCACCT
>NC_051396.1:39942359-39952359 GCF_015228065.2 Penaeus monodon
CAATCGGAGTGAGGATGTTGCAACTCAACTTAAGAGAAGTGCTCCCAAAATTAGCGGCGCAATATGACGGTTCCCGAAAAAAAAAAAAACAGATTTGGGGTAAGCATGTGTCCCTCTTAAGGGTTAACGATCTCACTTCCTTTTATTTGGTACATTATGATCATAGGTTATGATCGATTTTTTCCTTTGGTTTCATGAACAGTTTTAGCTCTTCCTTTACTTTTATATTTATACTTTGCATTCGTTTTCTTTTTGTTATTGCAGTTGCGGGTTGTGGTTGTTTTTAGAATTTCAAAAATTAGTTTGTATTTGATGTTGCAACGTCCATTTAAATAAAGTATTTAAAAAAAGGAAAATAAATCAGGGCGATAGTCGTTTTCTCCATCGAAACAAAATCAAATAGAAAAGCGTCAGGCTGTATATTTTTATTAATCGGAGTCGTTATATTAATGGTAATCGATTTTATTTCTACAAGACAGTCGGTTTCTTAGATTTGTGTGAGGCTTGACCCTGTGAATGTTCATACGTGTGGACATGCATATTTACAGAAATAAATGCATATTTTGTCTACCTATTTCTGTGACCAATAGCTATGCATGTCTAGACTGATGTATGTATGAATAGCCATTGGACCGAGCCTTTCGCGTATTGAACACACCGCCCGTATAAATGCAGATAAGTAGGGCATTTTATGTAGCAGAAAGTTAAGGTTTTCATTATATGATAAGAAATACTTTTTCCTGACAACTTTTGAGTGTGTGTGTGTATGTGTGTTGTTGTTCTTTCGTAGCACTTTTCCTGTTACGTCACGACAGTCTAATGCAAATAAAATTAGTAATAATAATGATGGTAATGATAATGATAATTATTAATAAGTTTATCATTATTATTGTTATCATTATAATATAATAATAATAATAATTATTATTATTATTATTATTATTATTATTATCATTATTAATATTATTATTATTATTATTATTATTATTATTATTATTATTATTATTATTATTATCATTATTTTTTTTTATATTATAATAATATTAATAATAATTATCATTTTTATTTTAAAATAATAATCATGATGATAATATCAATTATGATACCATTAATAATGATAATAATGATAATAATAACAATAATAATAATGATGATGATGATGATGATGATGGTGATGATAATAATAATATTATTAATAATAATAATAGTAGTAGTAGTAATAGTAACAATAATAATTATAATGATAATAAAAATAACACTACTGCTACTACTAATAATAATAATAATGATAAAAATAATAATAATAATAACAATAATAATAATGATGATAATAATAATAGATCTGATGATGATGAGGATGATAATAAGAATAATAAGAATAAGAAAAACAATAAGAAGAACAATAACAATAATAATAATGATAATGATCTTGAAAATATTAGTAACAACAATTGTCGTTACTGTTTTTGTTATTATTGTCATTATCATCATTATTATTAACATGATTATCAACACGGTTATCCTAATTATTATTATAATAATATGTACTATAATTATCATTATCATTATTTTTGTTATTGCAATTATTATTTCTATTATTGTCATTATCATTGTAATCATTATATTTATAATAATGTTGATAATAATATTAACAATAATAATAATTATTATTGTTACTATTATTATTATTATTATTATTATTATTATTATTATCATTATTATTATTATTATTATTATTATTATTATTATTATTATTATTATTATTATTATTATCACCATCATCATCATTATTATAATTATTATCATTATTATCATTATCATTATTATTATTATTATTATCATTATTATTATTGCAGTAATAAGAATAATAATGGTAATGATACCAAGAACAATAATATTACGATGATATTCTTTAATCACTATTATTCTCCTCACTCCGGGTTTCCTCGTATTTCGGCGGGAACTAATGTATTCTTTCTTATAAACAAGTCTTTTCCTTCGAATGTTCATATTTCTGAAAGTGTATTGCCGTCATTCATAAATTATGTCTTATATTCCTTCTTCTTTTTTTATTCCAATCTTTTCTGTCTCAAGTATTCCTCCCTAATTATGGGTGGGGCAATCAGGTCACCGGGAGTGTAGGGTAAGCCAATTGGAACAGCTGAAATATCCTGCCACCCTCTTCCCCTCTCCCCACACTTCCTTCCGCCCAGGCAACGCGCCCGCAATGGGCTTCGGGCCCTGCCCTCTTCTGCTCTCTGCTTACTCTTTGGCGTTCGTCCGTCGCTCTCTCTCTCTCTCGCTCTCTCTCGCTCTCTCTCGCTCCTTCTCTCTCTCTCTCTCTCTCTCTCTCTCTCTCTCGCTCTCTCTCGCTCTCTCTCGCTCTTCTCCTCCTCTCTCTCTCTCTTCTCTCTCTCCTCTCCTCCTCTCTCTTTTCTCCTCTCCTCTCTCTCTCTCCTCTCTCTCTCTCTCTCTCTCTCCTCCTCTTCTCTCTCTCTCTCTCTCTCCTCCTCTCGCTCTCTCTCTCTCTCTCTCTCTCTCTCTCTCCTCTCTCTCTCTCTCTCTCTCTCTCTCTCTCTCTCTCTCTCTCTCTCTCTCTCTCTCTCTCTCTCTCTCTCTCTCTCTCTCTCTCTCTCTCTCTCTCTCTCTCTCTCTCTCTCTCTCTCTCTCTCTTTCTCTCTCTCTCTCTCTCTCTCTCTCTCTGTTGATCTCTCTCTCTCTTTCTTGGTCATAATTGCAAAATAAGCAATAACCACGTAATTTGAGGCGGTATTGGTTCCGATATCATAAAGCTATAATTTAGCTTCTATTTTTTATCCCAGTATATCTTTAATCAATAAATTGTCGACCAGTGGAAAATATAATCATCCGGCGCTAGTAGTTTAGCCTGTCAACTTATTATTCAATTAAAGGTAATCATAAATAAACAAATTTCTTTACCAGTTTCTTGTGGCACTCAGACAAGATCATCTGTTTATTAACATGTGTACCAATAATGAATCTAAATACACATTGGTAATAACATTAATGATAATAACCATTATTATGATTATCATCATTATTAATAAAGATAATTATGAATATAGTTATAATAATGATAATATTAATAATAATATTAATAATTAATATAATGATAATAATAATGATAATGATAGTTATACTAGTAATTGTAATAGTAATGATAACAGTAATAGTAATCAATAATAATGATAATAATAATGACAACAAGAATAAGAACAACCATAAGAACAACAACAACAACAAAACAACAGCAATAATAATAATAATAATAATAATAATAATAATAATAATAATAATAATAATGATAATAATAATAATAATAATAATAATGATATTAACAACAGCAATAACAAACACAGCAACAGCAATAAGAATAAGAATAACAACAACAACAACAATAATAGTAACAATGATAAAGGTAATATTAGTAATACTAATATAAATAATCATGATAAAAGTCATGGTAACAACGACACTAATAATAATAATAAAATTATGGTGACAGTAATAATAATAATTATGATAATTATGACAATAATAATGAAGATGAAAATGATAACGATAACACGGATGTGAAAATTGTGATACTTATATAATTGTACAACAGCAAGTACAGTAACTACTAATCATGAGTATAAAAAGAACATAATCAGCATAACATTAGGCAAGCAATGGTGAAAAAATTATAATTTGATGATGATAATAGCAGCAAGAGTGATAAGGATGAATATAATGACTTTTTTGTGATAATCTGCTAACCGCAAACTTGAGCTGCCAACGTCCCTTTCAAAACTGCGAAATCGACCTCAAAGTTTTAATTGAAAACCTTTCTTTTCTTCAGAAACAAAGCGAGGACAGTTAATAGCATTCACGGCCTTGGTTAATACGACAAACTCCCGCTGTGTGTTGTTATTAAGTTAATTGCATCTTCCGTTTACGTTTGTTAATTGGGACGCATCTTTATAACGCCGTAAAGACCCTGAAATGAAGCCGAGGATGCATGGAACTCCTGTTGCTAGGCATCGTTGTCTCTAATCACGCCTGATCTCTGCGCCACGCTCGCGCAGGCGGCAAGCGGCGTGAATCTTCAAGCAAAGAGGCAACATTCGGGGTGGCTGCCTGCTTTCGTCTCCACTGGTGTTTATGGTTATTTTTACGTTTATGTTTATGTTTATTTTTATGACTGACGCACTTCCTGTTTGCATGGCTGAACGACCCTTTTTCTGTCGTATTTTTTTTCTCTTCCTTTGCCCAAGATTTTGGACTTTTATTGAAAAGTTTCGTCCTCGGCACTTGCGTTTTGTCGCTGATTGAAATCACTGGCCATTTCACTCGAGAGGAAAATAAACACTGGAATATGCAATGCCATTATGAATATCTAGCAACATGAAAAAATATATATAACCAGGATTTTACTTTTTTAAGTGAGCGATAATTAAAAGTAAATCCGGTTGAGCGATCACCGCCAAAACAACAGCAAATTATTCACGTCTCAAAAACGATATAGAATTAGCATAATATTCATTAACTCTAATTATGTACGCTGCAAATGAGCTCGCACGAAAGGAAATGTTTTGCTGCTCTGATTCGCCAATCGCCCGGCACGCAGTCTGGACCGCGATTCCAATGGGGATTAATGTCGGATTGGGCGCTCGGTGGCTGCAACGCGCCCGCAATGGGCTTCGGGCCCTGCCCTCTTCTGCTCTCTGCCTACTCTTTGCCGCTCGTCCGTCGCTCTCTCGCGCTCTCTCGCGCTCTCTCTCGCTCTCTCTCGCTCTCTCTCGCTCTCTCTCGCTCTCTCTCTCTCTCTCTCTCTCTCTCTCTCTCTCTCTCTCTCTCTCTCTCTCTCTCTCTGTTGATCTCTCTCTCTCTCTCTCTCGTCTTCTCTCTCTCCTCTCTCTCTCTCTCTCTCCTCTTGATCTCTCTCTCTCTCTGTTGATCTCTCTCTCTCTCTGACTCTCTCTCTCTCTTACTCTCTCTCTCTCTCTCTCCTCTCTCCTCTCTCTTCTCTCCTCTCCTCTCTCTCTCTCTCTCTTCTCACTGCTCTGATCTCTCTCTTCTCTCTCTTTGATCTCTCTCTCTCTCTCTCTCTCTCTCTCTCTCTCTCTCTCTCTCTCTCTCTCGTTGATCTCCTCTCTCTCTCTCTCTCTCTCTCTCTCTCTCTCTCTCTCCTCTTCTTCTCTCTCTCTCTCTCTCTCCCCTCCTCTCTCCTCTCTCTCCCCTCTCTCTCTTCTCTCTCTCTCTCTCTCTCTCTCTCTCTCTAATATTATATATATATATTATATATATATATATATATATATATATATATATATATATATATATGTATATATATATATATATATATATACATATATATATATATATATATATATATATATATATACTATATATATATATATATATATATATATATATATATATATATATATATATATATATATATATATATATATCTGTCTGTCTGTCTCACTGTGTGTATGCGTCGTATGTATTTACGTGTGTTTTTCTGCCTGCCTGCACGTGTATATGTTTGTATGCAGATACATACGAACACGTATGCAAATATTGCCATTCATAAATAGATGCATAACAAAACACATCAGCATATAATACAATGATTTACGAATCTCTTCTGTGCAGTTGACATTTCCTCAACTTTGAGAGTGAACAAGCATTAAAGGCCCGAATCCATCAACCAGGGCTATCCATTTCGGGAGAGATATTCACTGCCGAAGCCCTGTCATAAATTTGCATTCTTGCTTCATCAAATGGGTTCTGGATAATTTTATGGGGTGAAATTTCAGCACGATCCCCTGGCAAATGGAAATATCTGAGAGATTTAGTATTCTTCAATGTAAAACTCTTATCGGCGTTATTTTTTATGGTTATTATTATTATTTATTTTTACTTTTTTCCTGGCTAGCAAATCTGTACTTTATATGCAAATGCTTGGATTTTCTTATTGTTTATATCATATCGTGGGTTACTTGATCAGAATGTTTTCTGGATAAGGGTGAGAGATTCTGTAAATCATGTTAGTTATAATAACTACAATAATATTTGAAATAACAATGGTGATGATGATGATGATGATGATAATGGTAATAGACACAATAATGAGTATAATGGTATTGAAAATAATTATAGTAAAAATAAGAATGATGGTAATAATAATAACAGTAATGATAACAAATAATAATAGCATTAATAATAACAAATAATGATAATAATAATAACAAATAATAATAATGATGCAGATAATAATGATATAATGATGAGATCGTTTGGCCCTTCCCCATGTAAAATATTAGGTCAACAGAGAGAGAGTATTCAGTAATCTATGAAAGGTTTATCTACCTATTCCTAATACAATATTTCTTGCAGACATAACTTCAACCTATTCCTAATATGAATATGACGAATGCCTAACAAATCGCCATATGATGTTTTTCCTCCTAACCTTCACTGGGAAACGTTGCTCTAACCACTGCGGAGGAAAACGTTTGGCAACTAGGTATTTGAACTAAAAGTGGCATGCGTGGAGGTGGGTGCACTAATGTTCTTTACTTGCAGGCACTCATTCCTTACCCGGCACTCACTTACCTGTCTTCCCTGGCACTCACCTTATTTGCCTGGCACTCAGTTTACACACCTAGTGTTCACTGTATATATATGGCGGTCACATACTTTAATTACTTGGCGATCCGTTCCTTACCTGGTACTCATTTTACCGTACTTACCTGGCGCCCGGTTACCTTTTTAATAGGTGGTTGCTTTACTTACCTTTTTACACACTTTGCTTTCATGACGTTCACTTCGCTTACCTCATTCACTTTGCTTACCTGGCGCTCTCATATCCCATTTATCTGGTGCTCAACTTTCTTACTTGCTGCTCACACCTAACTCTCCTTGTACTCATCCTGCCTAAATTATTAACTTACTCACCCGTCTTGCTCACTTGCCTGACCTGCACCCACTTACCTCACTTACCTGGATCTCACATTATCTAACTTACCTGGCGCTCATTTGCTATACTTACCTGACATTCACTTAATTTACTTACCTGACATTCACTTACTTTACTTACCTGTCACTTACTTACTATACCCATCTTACTTACTCGACGCTCTTATTTTATTTTCTTGGCATCCACTTACCTTACTCTACTGACATACGTTATCCACCTTATTTACCCGGCAGTTGTAGAACTTATTTAGCACTCCCTCACCTTAATTTCATCCCCCTGCAGCGTCATCAGCGCCTGTGGTACCAAAAGCTTAACAGTTTCATCTACGCGCGTCCGTTTTTTCGCCTTGAAGTCGGAGTTAGACCAGCAGGTGGGGCACGGACATAGACAATCGAACCACGGCTGGGATTTCGCGAGGCCGATGCTCTGACCCAGTTTTTTTCAGCCTTTTTACTCTCGTAACCTCTTTCGCAAACCTTCGGCACATCCGCAACCTTCGACGCCAGCCATTCCATCTATGACTTTCCCAACTGCGCACTACACGGTTAAGTAAGACAGAGGCAGCAACTTCATCTAATTTAAGTGTTTCATTTACGAATTTCAAACAGCGTGTCATAAAATTAAACAAAATTATTCAGCAGTTCTTATTTATCATTTATAATACAATAATCCTTGTATACGTAACAGTATATCTTTATTAATACTGAAACGGTGGCAAAAACCTACAAAGGCTTTGCGACCTCCCAAATAACCCCACGCGACCCATCGGTTGCTAATAAATATTTTGTGTACTCTTCCCATTAAAATCGATGTTAAAATCTTATAAAAGGCTGTTAAACATATTTAGGACTCTTCGTAGCAAATAAATTAGCCCTTTAGTTAGCCATGCTGGAGTGTATGTGTGTTTTTGTGTGTGTGTGTGTGTGTGTGTGTGTGTGTGTGTGTGTGTGTGTGTGTTGTGTGTGTGTCTGTGTGTGTGTGTGTGTGCGTGCGTGTGTGTGTGTGTGTGTGTGTGTGTGTGTGTGTGTGTGTGTGTGTGTGTGTGTGTGTGTGTGTGTGTGTGTGTTTGTGTGTGTGTGTGTGTGTGTGTGTGTGTGTGTGTGTGTGTGTGCTGTGTGTGTGTGTGTGTGTGTGTGTGTGCGCGCGCGTTTATCAGACGAGGAGGCATTTGTTATATCCCTGTGTATACTCATTCGGTTTTTAAACAGAGCTTGGCTATTCATTTACTTTTGGTGTTTCCCAGTTGTTGGTTTTGCTGATTGCGAGCGGAGTTATTGCTTTGTCTGTTTCCTTTCACTCGATATTGTTGATTCGTCATTTTTATTTTCCAGCTCTTTCCGGTCTTTCCATATATTCCGCCTAAAATGATATTAATAACACGAACATTACTACTACTATGATTAATGACAATGACATTAAATACAGAAGTATGGTAATCTGAAGGCTTTAATAGGACATATTCATTGAGATGTGCTGTATTAGTTGAAGCATGGAGAACACTCTACATAACACATACTGAGTTCACCTATGTGAGAGAGAAAATATCGCACATACTGTATGATACTGTAGCGAAGGTATGATGATTATCTAGTATTTATACAGAAAAAGGCATGGTAGCAAGAAATATATTTTGAGGGTTGTGTGGACAGCCTTGTACATCAGTGATATCCTTTCTCATAGATGAGTCACTATTCTTCAATCTCATGGTTACACTGACTGCTAAGATTCTATAGTACTTTGATGCTGTATTTCTTCTAACTCCTGTTGATGTTCATACCTCTCTACCGTGTCCAAACTCAGAAAAGAAACTGACAACTATACCCAAATCTTGAGTGCTATGGCTGGTCTCTAGATAAAAAATATGTTGAAAGCAGCAAATTTAAAGAAAATAGTAAAACACTGGTTTTCTTGAAATCTGCTGTCTTCAGCACGTGTATATAAGTTTAAGTAATACAAACCATATGTAAATATACGTGCTGAGTTTCAGCTTTTCAGAATATAAAAGAGATTTGGCGAATAGGAGTACCTTAGAATCTAGTGTGAGTGTTTTTTTCTTTCTTTCTTTTCTTTTCTTCCTTTCTTTCTCTCTCTCTTTCTTTCTTTCTTTTTCTCTCTTTCTCTCTTTCTTTCTTTCCTTCGTTCTTTCTTTCTTTCTTTCTTTCGCTCTCTCTCTCTCTCTCTTTCTTTCATTCTTTCTTTCTTTCTTTCTCCCCTGGGATAGGACGCGCTACGGTTGTATAAACATTATCAGGAGTTACAAAAAAAAAAACATCAAGGTATCATAGCATTCAATGTGACCATGAAACGGAAGCACAACCGCCTGCCTCTGTGGTGTTACATGGAGATACACAGCAAAGACAACATACTCGATAAAAAGCGTTTTTTTTTTTTTTTTTTTTTTTTTTTGACTGGAAAGTACCAAAGAAATTTGGCAAATAAACAGACAAGATGGTGCTGAACGTGAGAACCGGACATGTACAAAAAGAAGCTTTGTTAGAGGCAAGAGACCTGAATTTTAAGATGATCATAACTTGTAAAAAGTTACTTGTAACACTCCGGCATCGAATTCGGATCTGTAATAATATTAGCAATGATGATGGTGATGATGGTAAACTGTGATAATGATGATGTCAGCAATAATAGTAATAATTATGATAGCAAATGAATAGATGAATATATATATATATATATATATATATATATAAATATATATATATATATATATATATATATATATATATATATATATATATATATTTATATATATATATATATATATATATATATATATAATTCTAATGGAAATAGTAATAATAATAATAATAATAATATTAATAATAATAATAATAATAATGATAATAATAATAATAATAATAATAATAATAATGATGATGATAATAATAATAATAATAATAACAACAATTATGGGAAAACAATGACAGTGCTGTTATTACTGATAACAACAATGAAGATGATAATATCAAAAACAATAATAACGATCTTATAGCT
>NC_051396.1:39964859-39972359 GCF_015228065.2 Penaeus monodon
TAGCGATTTACCTGTGGATTTGAATATATGAAAATATCTATATATATATATGTATATGTATACATACATAAACATATTTATGAAATATATATATATATATATATATATATATATATATATATATATATATATATATATATATATACATACATATATACACACCTACACACACACACATATATATATACAAACACACACACACACACACACACACACACACACACACACACACACACACACACACACATATATATATATATATATATATATATATATATATATATATATATATATATATATATATATATATATATATATATATATATATGTATATATATATGGTCACACACACAGAAAGAGAGAGAGAAAGAGAAAGAGAAAAGTAGATATAGATATAGATATAGATATAGATATAGATATAGACATAGATATAGATATAAATACGTATATATATACATACATACATGCAAATCAACACGAAAACTGCGTGTATGTGAGCGTGTGTGCGCACGCACGGATTTGCAAATGTTGGGCAAGTCAAACCTAGATACGGTAGTTGATGAGTCTATCATGGTGGGTTCAGAACCACCAACAATGATTGCCTAAACAACTAATCTCTGGGGAAGGATCATTGGTCAGCCACCCCATTGTAAAGACCCAGCCAACTACATGATGTTAACATAGCGCCATGTAGTTCGCCAAACACAGTATCAATGATGCCACGAATATATGAAAGAATATAGATAGATAGATAGATAGATAGATAGATAGATAGATAGATAGATAGATAGATAGATAGATAGATAGATAGATAGATAGATTGATAGATAGATAGATATGAAGGTAGAAGATAAATAGATAGAATAGATAGATAGATAGATAGATATAAATGTTTATATATATATATATATATATATATATATATATATATATATATATATATATATATGTATGTATATATATATATATATATATATATATATATATATATATATTTTTTTTTTTTTTTTTTTTTTTTTTTTTTTTTTTTTTTTTTTCCCAACAGCCATTTATTTCACTGCAGGAAATCGGCCTCTCTCAATTCATTATTTGAGAGGATATTTGGCAGTCTCACCCTTGCCTGATTGGATGCCCTTCCTAATCAACCGTGGTTCGGCGTTTAACATCTGTGCCACGACGGCGACTTCCCCTACGACACCTGCGTTTTGACTTCTAAAGGCGATATGTCGTTTTCTCGCCGTGAGATCGGACTCTAGCGAGCAGTCAGAGCGCCGTCATTTTTACGACTGCCGCGGCAGGGAATTGAACACGGGACCATGAGGGTCGGAGTCCAGTGCTCTAACCACTGGACCATCGCGGCAGTCGAATATATTATATATATATATATATATAATATATCTATATATAATATATATATGATATATATATATATATATATATATATATATAGATATATATATAAATAGATATTACTATGATATATATATATATATATAGTGATATATATGAGATAGATATATATATAAATATATATATATATATTTATATATTATATATATAGATAATTATATATAATATATAATATATTTATATAGAGATGGATAGATAGATAGATAGATAAATGCTTGTATGTGTGTATATATTACACATATATATATGCATATATATATATATATATAGATATATATTATATATGTGTGTGTGTGTGTGTGTGTGTGTGTGTGTGGGTGTGTGTGTGTGTGTGTGTGTACACATGTGTATATATATGTATGTGTGTGTTTGGATATATATAAATTATGCCTCTATATATCATATTTATGGGGGTATATAGACTGAAGAGTAGATGAATGTAGAGACAGGTAGATAGATAAACAGATCGACAAAGAGAGGGGGATGGAGAGTTAGATAGATAGATAGAGAAAGAGAGAAATTTAAGATAGATAAATAGATAGATAGAGAGAGGGGGAGGGGGAGAGGGAGAAAGAGAGAGAGAGGGGGGGGAGATGAAAAGAGGGATAGAAAGAGAGCTAGAGAGAGTGAGGGAGAGAGAGGGGGGGAAGGGAGAGAGGGAGAGAGAGAGAGACAGGAGAAAGAGAAAGAGAGAGAGAGAGAGAGAGAGAGAGAGGGAAAGACGGGAGAAAATGGGAAAAAAAACCCAAGTCCTCTGTAAAATATTTCTTTCGTTGACTGAATAGGTGTAGCGAGAATGGTGCACATGCTATTACATCACGAACACACTCTTTTCAAGGAACGTGTAAACTGTGAAGGCAGTGGGCAGTCTTGCCCCCCCCCCCCCCCTTCTTTTTAAAAAAAATCTAAATGTACTAAGAAAATGAAGTGAAATTTATGCTTAGCGCGCCTGCGTAGAGAATACGTTTTATATTTTTGCGTGAGTGAAGGCTGCAGTATGGTCTTTTTGTGTTTATTGACGTCTTTGGCCTCATATACGTTCTTTACATCATATGTTCTACTATTTGCTAATATCACCCCATCTTGCATTATAGATTAGAATTTCAAAAGGCCGTTTGCATTCCAAATCAACGGATATCTTGCTCACAAAAGAACCTATTAACCTGAGTAACCCATTTTAAAAACGACCCATTTAAAAATTTACATTTGGATACATGATCTTTGAAACCCAATACACAAACTATCGGGTAATGTATGTTATAAAGATTCATATGTTCCCATAATCATCAACAATTCAAAGAAACGGCCGGATGCACAGCTGAGTCAGTCCCAGGAGTGAACATATTTACGGGTCTTTTGAGAGTACCCAAAGTTCTCTGATCTTAGCGAGCTGATTAAGCTGTACATAACACACAATATATTGCAGCTCTGGAATATAATGGCACTAATTTCCTGCAGCTTATTCCAGAGTAGTTTATTTTCTTGTTTTTCTGTCTGTCTCTTTGGAAAACACACAATATAAAACTTACATTATTTTATTCTATCAAACTATCTATTACTTTTATACAAAACATATGCACACACACAACAGGGGGTGTTGTGTGTGTGTGTGTGTGTGTGTGTGTGTGTGGGGTGTGTGTTGTATGTAAATTATTTTATATCTAATATATATATATATAATATATATATATATAATCTAATATATATATATATATATAAAATATATATATATATATTTATATTTATTTATTATTTATTTATTTTTTTATTTATATATATATAATATATTATATAATATATATATATTTATAATATATTTTATTATATATTTTATATAATATATATATATGTGGGGGGGTGTTTTTGGTGTGTGTGTGTGGGGTGTTGTTGTGTGTGTGGGGGGGGGTGTGTGTGTGTGTGTGTGTTGGTTTTGCGTTGTCTGTGTGGTGTGTGTAATATATATATATAAAATTTTATATATTTTATATATATATATTTATAAATATAATATTATATTTAAACTATTATATGTGTGTGTGGTGTTTGTGTGTGTGGTGGTGTGTGTGTGTGTTGTGTGTGGGTGTTGTGGTGTGGGGTGAGTGTGTGTGTGTGTGTGTGGGGTGTGGGTGTGTGCGTGTGTTGTTTTTGGGGTGGGGTTTTTGTGTGTGTGTGTGTTTTGGTATGTATGTTTATATATATATATATTATATATATATATATTATATATTAATATATATATATATATATATTTAAATGTATTAAAATAATTCATTTTATAAATTTTATATAAAATATATTAATATATAATTTAAAATAAAATATATATAAAATATATGTATATAATACACACACACACCACACACACACACACCCCACACCCCACACACCACACACAACACCAACACAAAGCACAAAACAAAACAACACACAAAACACAACACAAACACACCACAAAACACACACACACCCCCACAAAACACACAACACACACAATTTTATATATATATATATTATATATATATATATAAAATATATAATATTATTATAATATATAAAATATATATAATTTTATATAAAATATAAAATAATATATAATTTTATATAATAATATATATATATAATAAATAATATAATATATTTATATTATATCACACAAACACACACACACACACAAAACACCACACCACACACACAACACACACAAACCCCCCCCCAACAATATAAAATATAAAAATATATATATAAAATATATATATATATATATATATATAAATATATATATATAATAAAAAATAATTTAATTTTTTATTTATTTTTTTATTATGTATTATATATATATATATATTTATAAATTTTAAAATATAAAATATAATAAATTTTATATATATATATATATATATATTTTATTATATATTTTATATATATATATCTATAAAATATTATATATTAAAATATATATTAATATAAAATAATATATTTATATTATATATTATATATATAATATTAAATATATAATAAAAATATATATATATTTTATAATAATGGGTTGGGGGGGTGTGTGTGGGTGTGTGGGGTGTGGTGTTGTGTGTTGTGTGTGTTTTGTGTTGTGTGTGTGTTGTGTGTGTGTGGGTGTGTGATTGGTGTGGTGTGGTGTGTGTGGGGTGTGTGTGTGTGGGGTGTGTGTGTGTGTTTTGTTGTGTGTGTTTTGTGTGTGTGTGTTGTGTGTGGGGTGTGTGGTTTTGTGGTGTGGGGGTGTGTGTGTGGGGGTGTGTTCGATTATAAATTTTTATTTATATTTTATTTAATAATATATATATATATTATTTATATAATATATTTATATTATTTTATAATATAATATATTTATTATTATATAATATATAATAATAATATTATATATATTTTTGTGTGTGGTGTGTGTGTTTTTGGTGGTGTGTGTGTGTCTGGTGCGTGTTATTAATAAAAATATATATTTATATATATATATATATAAAATTTTTTATATATTATATTTATATATATTTTTCTTATAATTTTGTGTGTGGGTGCTTTTTGTTGTGTGTGGGGTGTGTTTTTGGTTTTTTGTGTGTGTTTGTGTGGTGTGTGTGTGTTGTGTGTGTGTTGTGTGTGTTGTGTGGGGGGGGGGGGGGGTTTTGTGTTTTGTGTGTTGTATAATTTTATTAATATATAATATAAAATATATATATATATATTTTTAAATTTTTGATATAAAAATATATATATAAAATATTTATATTGTATAATATATCAATATATATTAATATATATATAATATAATAATATATATTATATTTTAATATATATGGGTTTTATAATACAAAACACAAAACACACACACCCACCCAACACGCCACACACCACAACCACACACACACACACACACACACACACCACCAAACCACCCACCACCCACACCCCACCATTTTAAAAATATAAATAAAGATATATAAAAATATAGAAAATTAAAATACACACCACACAACACCCCCACACCCCCACACACAACACACACACACACACACACAACCCCACACCCCACACACACACACACAATTTTAATATTATTTTATTATATATATATATAAATATATATATATATATATCTATATTATAATATATTATATATATATATTAGTATATATACTTTATATAATATATATATATATTTATAATTTTATATATATATTATAAAATTATATATATATATTTTATATATATTAAAATATATATAATATTATGGGGTTTTTGTGTGTGGGGTGTGTGTGTTTGGTTTTGGGGTTTGTGTGTGGGGTGGTGTGATGTTGTTTTGGGTTTTGTGTGTGTGTGTGTGGGTGTGTGTTTTGTGTGTGTGTTTTGTATTTGTGTGCGTGGGGGTGTGTGTGTGTGTGGGGGTTGTGTTGTGTGGGGTATATTTATTTATTTTTATTATACCTATTTTTTTTTTTCTTTTTTTTTTTTGTTCCGGTCATTTAGAACCCAAATTGAGCTGTTGCAAGTTCAATCCCCCATACGAAGCTGGTAGGGGCCCAAATTTTTTTATAAAAAAAAGTTTTTAAATTGTAAAAGTCTCGAGAGGTTTGGGAAAAGGGACAGGGGAAAAAGGAAAAAGGTTTATGCAAAACGATCCAAATGGAAAGCATCATATGTGTGTGTGTATATATGTATATATATATATATATATATATATATATATATATATATATATATATATAATATATATATATATATATATATAGTTCATATATACATCTTATATATATATGTGTGTGTGTGTGTGTATGTGCAGATTATATTATATTATATCATATTATATTATATTATATTATATTATTTTATATTTTATATTATATATATACACATATATAAATATATATATTATTATATAAATATATTATATATATTATAAGATATATATATATAAGTGGTGTGTGTGGTGTGTGTGGGGTGTGTGTGTGTGTGTTGTATATATATTTTTATATTATATATATTATATATAATATATTATATTATTTTTATATATCTATATTAATATATTATATATATATTATATATATATAATATATATTTTATAATATATATGGGTGGGTGCTTCACGTGCATGGTGATGTGAAGCGATGGTGGTAGCCTAGATAGGGGTTAAGTGCTTGCATGCCTTCTCGCTTGCAGCTTCCACTCTGGCTAGCCCAGTGCGAAAAAGGGAGCAGCTTCCGCATAAGTCTCCCCCCTGCCAGGTCACAGCCTCTCCATCATTAAGACTTCTGCAGTGCCTCCCGTGGCCACCCAGGGGTTTAACTGGGTACCTTGCGGTCCCAGGCTAAATCTGTGGGGGATCTCGGAGTAGCAGGAGGCCCTAGAGGTACGGATTTAGGGCCCCACCGGCGTGTGGACACGCTCTGGCTTCGTACCAACTCCTGCCCCCTAGCCACCCTGGGGTAATGGGGCGGCTCGGGGGAGGGGGGCCTTGCCAGTCCTGCCTCCCCCAGAATGACCCTCTGGCAACGCCCTTTTTTAAATGGAAATGCTGGGGGAGGGGTGTTGCCCTCCCACCCAGCAGTAAGGCGGGCTGTGGGTCCCGCTGGGAGGGCAAATGTCGGGGTGCAGGATTGGAACGAGAGTTACTCGTCCCGCCTGCGCCCCGGCAGGCGCCAACCCACCATGAAGCTTGTGGGGGAAACCCCTCGGGAACCCCACAGGTGGATAGGCGGCCCCACACCCTGCCGCCCCCCTTTTATCGGGGGCTGTGTTGGGGGGGCGGCAGAGGTGGCGTGCACCCGGAGTGACAACCCGAGGATTAACCTCATGGCGTGCTTTCCGGGTAGGCGCTTGGAACATCCGCGTCATTGCGGCAGGATGAGCGGTTACCTCGGCTATCGCGGGAATTGAAGCGACTGGGAGTTGAGGTGGCTGCCCTCTCAGAGGTGAAAGACCGGGTAGCGGCACGATCATGTGGGTGGTTACACCTACAACTGGTCGGGCCGCAGCGGGTCACCACCTCCAGGGTGTAGCCATAGCCATCTCCAGTGGGACTTCAGCCTGCGGTAGTCGAGGTGACACCGGTTGATGAGCGTA
>NC_051396.1:39984859-39986759 GCF_015228065.2 Penaeus monodon
GACCACCAGATAAGTGTAGGAAGTGAGTGAAAGTTAAATGTGCTCGGTAAGCGAAGTATATAAGTGCAAAGTGAGGCACATATCTACCCATCCATCCACACATAGCATGTATTCAAATGAATAGTGCTTAATATTTACATGGATATGAAAGCATACAAGACAAAATAAGAGACTCACTCATTTACACTAATTTGTATTTTTACACCAACTTTTCTCTATGCTGAATTCAATAATCCTTTATCCCTTTTATACACGCCAATGGGACATTTTCTGCATATTAGACTATTTACAACTGACTGTGATGTATTTAGGTATCACAGTGCTATGTCTGAATATACACACTAACAGCATTCATGAATAAAAGTGAAACCCCATATTTGGTGAACCAATGTTTTCAGCGAGGTTTGCTTCATTCCTCCAAGCCGTACATGCTGCAAGAATGTAAACAAACACAGAATTCCTGTTCCTGATGTCTACCAAAGTGCAGGCAATTGTACACATTACATAAAGGCTAGATGCGCATAAATTGTATGATCCTAAGCTAGATTTGCTGTATATATCATCACTGTTTAGTTAAAAGTAAACACCTGGTGCGTTCAAATCTGGGAAAGAAAACACAGTCGCACACGAACACACACATACACGCACACACACGCACGCACGCACACACACACACACACACACACACACACACACACACACACACACACACACACACACACACACACACACACACACACACGCGCACACACACACACACACACACACACACACACACACACACACACACACACACACACACATATATATATATATATATATATATATATATATATATATATATATATATATATATATATATATATATATATATGTATGTATGCATGTATATGGGGCCGCGGTGGCCGAATGGTTAGAGCGTCGGACTCCAGACTGTCACGACGGCAATCTGAGTTCGAGGGTTCGAGTCACGGGCCGGCGCGTTGTTTCCTTGGGCAAGGAACTTCACCTCGATTGCCTACCTAGCCACTGGGTGGCTAAGTCAGCCCAAGTCAGTGCCGGGTAAATAGAGATGGTGACTCGATAAAAAAAAAAAAAAAAAAAAAAAAAAAACACCGAGCGGAAGGCAAACCACCGCTCTAAATTGCCAAGAAAAATCATGGAAGCCCATGATCGTCAAGGCCGCGTTGGCCGAATGGTTAGAGCGTCGGACTGTTACGACGGCAATCTGAGTTCAAGGGTTCGAGTCACCGGCCGGCGCGTTGTTCCCTTGGGCAAGGAACTTCACCTCGAATGCCTACCTAGCCAATGGGTGGCCAAGCCAGCCCAAGTCAGTGCTGGTCCCAAGCCCGGATAAAATAGAGAGAATGATTACCTAAAAGGCAACACCGGCACTCTCCGTGGAAAGGAACTGGGGACCCTACCACGTACTCACTCCAAGAGCATCACAACATGAAAACTACAATTAAGTATCATGCTGTGACCACGGCGATTCAGACATGAACCTACCGTTAAAAGAAGATGTATATATATATATATATATATATATATATATATATATATATATATATATATATATATATATATATATATATATATATATACATATGTATATATATGTATATATGCTCATATGTTTCAAGGAGATGGAACTGACATCGCTTTTTTCGTATCCGAATTGTTGCGTAATACTTTTAAAAAAGCGGTGGTGCTCTTGATAATCCGTAAGCCATTCCGTGTAGAGACCGGTAGAGCTTTCGAGCAAAGAATTAATGAGCATAAACGCGATGTTAGATACGCCAGAGAATCAAATGCGTGTTTCGTTCATTTACGTGATGAATATCACTAGCTTAACTAGGAAGATGCTAAATTAATTCATAAATCAGCGAATTCCTATGAA
>NC_051396.1:39986859-39994359 GCF_015228065.2 Penaeus monodon
TAAAACAAAAATATAGAAATAATAAATAAAAAAATTAATAATTATGGTTTGATGAAAAAAAAAAAAAATATAATAAACGAAAAAATATATGTTTTTGAGGGGATAAATGATGATGATATGATGATGATGATGATAAATGATTGATAATTAATAATAAATAATAATAATAATAATAATAGTAATAATAATAATTGATAATAACATCAAAATAATAATGAAAATAATAATAATAATAATATATTTATAATGATAATTTTAAATAATAATAGTAATAATAATGCTAATGTTAACGCTAATGACAACGATACAATTGATAATAATATTCGTATAACTTTGCAAAACAAAAATAATACCAATGATAGTAAAAATAATAATAATAATAATAATAATGATAATAATAATAATAAATAATATAAAAATAATAATAATAATAAATAATAATAACCATGATAATAACCCTATAATAATAATAAAAAATAATAATAATACAATAATGATACTGATGATAATAATAATGATAACATAATGATAAGAGTGAAAATGACGATTACAATAATAGGCAGACAAACACGGACACACACGCACATCTAAACCACTTCATGGGTGTACTCCTTCTTTTCATTTCCTTTAAATATTCCTCCCTCCCTACCCCCTACCTCCTCTACACCCGTCCTCAGTCGCCCCCTTTCTATCACATAAATCATCACGATCTCTCATTTCTCTCTTCGTTCTTTCCTCTGGGGTTTTTCCTCTTCCTCGGGGCTGATTCTTTTCATTTAGCTTTATTATCGTTCATCACCATCGTCCTTATCGTCTTTCCCTATCACTATTTTTATTATTTTTTCTATCAAGTTCTTGTCTCCTGTTATATTCTCCTATTAAGCTTTTCACCGTTATCCCTAACTCCCTCATCTCTTCCCTTTTGATTAATATCTTTAAGGATAGATAAATAGATAGGTTGATAGATAGTAGAATTGAAAGACAGATAGATGGGCGGTGTAAAAAAAGTCTTGTGATTCCCAATGAATTTTTACTGAGAGGAGAGAGAGAGAGAGAGAGAGAGAGAGAGAGAGGGGAGAGAGGAGAGAGAGGAGAGAGAGAGAGAGAAGGAGAGAGAGAGAGAGAGTGAATAAGAAGGAAAGGCATATATGTATGAGGAGAGAGAAGAATAGCAAAAAGGAAAGAGTGAAAGAGAGAGAGCTTTCCGCGTGAAAGACAGAAACGAATAGAAAATAACGTAATAGAAATATGAAATAACAGAAAACGAGAATAACAAACTGAGTAAATTACTGTCAACAGAATAATAAAAACTGAGTCAAATACTAATGTCAAAGTCCTTATTCAACAACGCCCCCCCCCTCTCCCTACCTCTCCTGTCCTGCATGAAAACCATCTTTGGCCGCCCTCCCCTCCCCCCCCCCAAAAAAAAGATAAATAAAACACACAAATTTGTATATAAACTCTTCTCAGCACACAGCTCCTTCGCCGAATTCCCTCATTATCCTCTCTAATACATTTCCTCTTGGATATACACACGCCCATCCCCTGCGGTTTCGCTGTAACCTTCCTTCCAGCGATAATTTAGAGCCATTTTTTACGTCAGACTCAGAAGACCAAAGGTGCGGTCGGATTGCCTCCTCATGGACAAAATTTATGATCCGGTAGTATCATTATTGCGTTTTTTTATTATAGCTATAAGATCGTTATTATTGTTTTTGTGATATTATCATCTTCTTGTTGTTATCAGTAATAAACGCACTGTCATTTGTTTTCCCATAATTGTTTGTTATTTATTATTATTATTATTATCATCATCTTATTAATTATTTTATTATTATTATTATTATCATTATTTATTATTATTATTTATTAATATTATTATTATTTATTAATATTATTATCTATTATTATTATTATTATTATCATTATTATTATTATTATTATTATTATTATTATTATTATTAATTATTATTATTATTTTATTATTATTATCAACTTTGTTATTACTATTTCCATTAGAATTATTATATATAGTATATAGATATTATATCTATATATATATAATATATATATATATTATATATATCTATTTTATATTATATATATATATTATAATATATTATATCATAAATCTATATAATATATATATATATATAGATATATATCTATATATATTATATATTAATTTTATAATATATATATATATATATTTATATATGTTCATCTATCATTTTTTGCTATCATAATTATTACCTATTATTGGCTGACAATCATCATTAATCACGTTTAGCCATCATCACCATCATCATTGCTACTATTATTAAGATCCGAATTCCGATGCCGGATGTTCAAGTAACTTTTTTACAAGTTATATAAGCTTAAATTCAGGTCTCTTGCCTCTAACAAAGCTTCTTTTTGTACATTCCGGTTCTCCACGTTCAGCAACCATCTTGTCTGTTTATTTGCCAATTTCTTTGGTACGTTTCCAGTCAAAAAAAAAAAAAAAAAAAAAAGAAAAAAAAACCGCTTTTTTATCGAGTATGTTGTCTTTGCTGTGTATCTCCGTTGTAACACCACAGACGGCAGGCCGTTGTGACTTCCGTTTCAATGGTCGCATTGAATGCTATGATACTTGATGTTTTTTTTTTTGTACTCCTGACAATGTTTATACACCGTAGCGCGTCCTATCCCAGGGGGAGAAAGAAAGGAAGGAAAGAATGAAAGAAAGAGAAGAAGAGAGGAAGAGCGAAAGAAAGAAAGAAAAGAAAGAACGAAAGAAAGAAAGAAAGAGAGAAAGATAGAAAAAGAAAGAAGAAAAAGAGAGAGAAAGAAAGGAAGAAAGAAAGAAAGAGAGAAAAAAACACTCACACTAGATTCTAAGGTACTCCATTCGCCATCTCTTTTATATTCAGAAAAGCCTGAAACTCGGCACGTATGATTTACATATTGTTTGGTATTACTTAAACAAACTTTAATACACGTGCTGAAGCCAGCAGATTTCCAAGAAAAACCAGTGTTTTTACTATTTTCTTTAAATTTGCTTAGCTTTCATCAACTATTTTTTTATCTAGAGACCGCATAGCACTCAATAGATTTGGGTATAGTTGTCAGTTTTTCTTTTCTGAGTTTGGACACGGAGAGAAGTATGAACATCAACAGGAGTTAGAAGAAATACAGCATCAAGAGTACTCTAAATCTTAGCAGTAGTGTAACCATGAGATGAAGAATGTGACTCATCTATGAGAAAAGGAATATTCACTGATGTACAAGGCTGTCCCAGACCCCCCAAAAATATTTTCTTGCTATACCATGGGCCTTTTTCTGTATAAATACTAGATATCATCATACCTTCCCCGCTAAAGTAATCATAACAGTATGTGCGTATTTTTTCTCTCTCACATAGGTGAACTCAGTAATGTGTTATGTAGAGTGTTCTCCATGCTGCTTCAACTAATAACAAAGCACGTCTCAATGAATGTGTCCTATTAAAGCCTTCAGATACCATACTTCTGTATTTAATGTCATTGTCATTGAATCATAGTAAGTCGTAATGTTTCGTGTATTAATATCATTTTTAAGCGAATATATGGAAAAGACCGGAAAGAGCTGGAAAATCAAAATGACGAATCACAATATCGAGTGAAAGGAAACAGACAAAGCAAAAGTCCGCTCGCAATCAGCAAAACCAACAACTGGGAAACACCAAAAGTGAAATGAATAGCCAATCTCTGTTTAAAAACCGAATGTATTATACCACAGGGATATAACAAATGCCCTCCTCGTCCTGAATAAACGCGCTGCGCACTCACGACCCACCACGACGACACACACACATGCACACTACGACACCAACACACACACACACACACGCCACACACACACACTCACTCACACACACATACAGCCACACCACACACTCAAACACACACAGACACCCACACAACACACTTCAGCACACATAACACAACCACACACACACCACACACACACACAACAACCCACACCCCACACAGGGACAAAACACACACACTACCTCCCGCAATGGCTAACTAAAAGGGCTAATTTATTTGCCTACGAAGATTCCTAAATATTTTAACACCCTTTTATAAGATTTTACATCGTTTTAATGGAAAGTACAGATCAAAATATTTATTAGCAACCGATTGGGGTCGCGTGGGGTTTATTTGGGGGTCGCGAAGCCTTTGAGGTTTTTTGCCACCGTTTCAGTATTAATAAAAGATAAGACTGTTTCGTATAACAATGTTATTGTATTATAAATGATAAATAAGAAAACTGCTGAATAATTTTGTTTATTTTATGACACGCTGTTTGAAATTCGTCAATGACAACACTTAGCTTAGATGAAGTTGCTGCCTCTGTCTTTACTTAACCGGTAGTGCGCATTTGGGAAAGTCATAGATTGGATGGTCTGGTGGCGTACCCCCCCCCCCGAAGGTTGCGAATGTGCCGAATGTTTGGTCGAAAGAGGGTACGAGAGTAAAAAGGCTGAAAAAAACTACTGGGTCATAGCATCGGACTCGCGAAATCCCAGCCGTGGTTCGATTGTCTATTGTCGCGGTGCCCCACCTTCTGGTCTATACTCACTTCAGCTCCCGACTTCAAGGCGAAAAAACGGACGCGCGTAGATGAAACTGTTTAAGCTTTGGTACCACAGGCGCTGATGACGCTGCAAGGGGATGGAATTAAGGTGAGGGAGTGGCTAAATACGTTCTCAACTGCCGTGTAAATAAGGTGTATAACGTATGTCAGTAGAGTAAGGTAAGTGGATGCCCAAGAAAATCAAATTAAAGAGCGTCGAGTAGTAAGATGGGTATAGTAAGTAAGGTGGGACAGGTAAGTTAAAAGTAAGTGAATGTCAGGTAAGTAAATTAAGTTGAAATTGGCAGGTAGTATAAAGCAAATGATCGCCAGGTAAGTTGGATAATGTGAGATCCGGGTGAGTAGAGGTAAGTTGGTGCAGGTCAGGCAAGTGAGCAAGACGGTGAGTAAGTTAATAATTTAGCAGGATGAGTACGAGGGAGAGTTAGGTGGTGAGCAGCAAGTAAGAAAGTTGAGCACCAGATAAATGGGATATGAGAGCGCCAAGTAATACAAAGGTAATGAAGGTAAGCGAAGTGATACGTCATGAAGCAAAGTGTGTAGAAGGTAGTAAAGCAACCACCTATTAAAAAGGTAACCTTGCGCCATTTAGTACGGTAAAAAATGAGTACCATGTAGAACGGAATCGCCAAGTTATTAAAGTAATGTGACCGACATATATATACATGAACACTAGGTGTGTGAACTGAGTGCCAGGCAAATAAGTTGAGGCCAGGGAAACAGGTAGTGAGTGCCGGGTAAGAATGAAGGTGCCTGCAAGTAAAGAACATTAGTTGCACCCACCTCCACGCATGCCACTTTTAGTTTCAAATACCTAGTTGCCAACGTTTTCCCCTCCGCAGTGGTTAGAGCACGTTTCCCCATGAAGGTTAGTAGAAGAACATCATATGGTGAGTTGTTAGGAGGCAGTCGTCATATTCATATTAGGAATAGGTTAAGTTTATGTCTGCCAAGAAATATTGTATTAGGAATAGGTAGGATAACCTTTCAATAATTACTGAATACTCTCCTCTGTTGACCTAATATTTTACATGGGAAAGGGCCAAACGATCTCATCATTATATCATTATTATCTGCATCATTATTATTATTTGTTATTATTATTATCATTTATTTGTTATTATTAATGCTATTATTATTTGTTTATCATTACTGTTATTAAGTATTACCAATCATTCCTTATTTTACTATAATTATTTTCATACCATTGTACTCATTATTGTGTCTATTACCATTTATCATCATCATCATCATCATCACCATTGTTATTTCAAATATTATTGTAGTTATTATAACTACATGATTTACAGAATCTCTCCCCTTATCCAGAAAACATTCTGACAAGTAACCCACGATATGATTAAACAATAAAAAATCCAAGCATTTGCATATAAAGTACAGATTTGCTAGCCAGGAAAAAAGTAAAAATAAATAATAATAATAACCATAAAAAATAACGCCGATAAGAGTTTTTACATTGAAGAATACTAAATCTCTCAGATATTTCCATTTGCCAGGGGATCGTGCTGAAATTTCACACCCATAAAATTATCCAGAACCCATTTGATGAAGCAAGAATGCAAATTTATGACAGGGCTTCGGCAGTGAATATCTCTCCCGAAATGGATAGCCCTGGTTGATGGATTCGGGCCTTTAATGCTTGTTCACTCTCAAAGTTGAGGAAATGTCAACTGCACAGAAGAGATTCGTAAATCATTGTATTATATGCTGATGTGTTTTGTTATGCATCTATTTATGAATGGCAATATTTGCATACGTGTTCGTATGTATCTGCATACAAACATATACACGTGCAGGCAGGCAGAAAAACACACGTAAATACATACGACGCATACACACAGTGAGACAGACAGACAGATATATATATATATATATATATATATATATATATATATATTATATATATATATTATATATATATATGTAATATATATATATATATAATATATATATATATACATATATATATATATTATATATATATATATATATATATATCGATATATATATATATATATATATATATATACATATACATATTATATATATATATATATATATATATAATATATATATATATATATATATATATATATCTGTCCTGTCTGTCTCACTGTGTGTATGCGTCCGTATGTATTTACGTGTGTTTTTCTGCCTGCCTGCACGTGTATATGTTTGTATGCAGATACATACGAACACGTATGCAAATATTGCCATTCATAAATAGATGCATAACAAAACACATCAGCATATAATACAATGATTTACGAATCTCTTCTGTGCAGTTGACATTTCCTCAACTTTGAGAGTGAACACAGCATTAAAGGCCCGAATCCATCAACCAGGGCTATCCATTTCGGGAGAGATATTCACTCCCGAAGCCCTGTCATAAATTTGCATTCTTGCTTCATCAATGGGTTCTGGATAATTTTATGGGGTGAAATTTCAGCACGATCCCCTGGCAAATGGAATATCTGAGAGATTTAGTATTCTTCAATGTAAAACTCTTATCGGCGTTATTTTTTATGGTTATTATTATTATTTATTTTTACTTTTTTCCTGGCTAGCAAATCTGTACTTTATATGCAAATGCTTGGATTTTCTTATTGTTTATATCATATCGTGGGTTACTTGATCAGAATGTTTTCTGGATAAGGGTGAGAGATTCTGTAAATCATGTTAGTTTATAATAACTACAATAATATTTGAAATAACAATGGTGATGATGATGATGATGATGATAATGGTAATAGACACAATAATGAGTATAATGGTATTGAAAATAATTATAGTAAAAATAAGAATGATGGTAATATAATAACAGTAATGATAACAAATAATAATAGCATTAATAATAAC
>NC_051396.1:40005671-40013171 GCF_015228065.2 Penaeus monodon
CCACTTGACGTTCCTCTCCTTCTTGTTTCTGGGCCGCTGTGGTGTTCGGTGCCTCTGGAGCTGTTCAGTGTTTCACGACCCTGTGGATAACACACGCCGTCTGCCTTGCCTGCCTTGTGTTGGTGCAGATAGACGAGGCGGTCGGCCGTAACACATTGGTGTCATAAGTGGATTTGTGCTTGATCAGTGGAGCGCCGCTTTAATCATGTGTCCAAAGATGAAGCAGCCATGAGGAGAGAGGAGGCTATGAACTGAGGCAGGCACGATGAGGGTGATGCCGTGCCGAGATGGCCTGATCACTGCCCATGCTGGCCGGTATGAGGGAGGAAAATGGCACAAAGGGCTAGAAGAGCAGGCACAGAGGGCACACGAGCAGGCGCACCATCTCGTCAGATGCGGCCAGGAAGGCAGAGGACAGTTTCTGGCCGACTGGTTGAGGTGTCTACAGAGCCATCTTGCATCTCAAAAAAAAAAAAATGTGAAGATGGAAAAAAAAAAAAAAACTCAGCAGTACAACCGACAGGCCTGCACCAGCGTGAAAGTGAACTTGATGGAGGAGGTGCGACCTCTGAAGGGCGAGGTTCAGGGCCTGAGGGAGGAAAAAGTAAGGAGAAAGGCGGCGTCACGAGGTAGTAACGTTGAGCAGAGAGGCAGACAGGTTCTGGCAACCGATGCCAGAGTGTCATTTACATGGGGTCTGCCTGGGGTCCGTGTCCGGAAACCCCGGGCCCATCGCAGCGTCGTGTCGGAGCAGTGGTCACTGCAGAATGCTGCGACCCATCGGACCGCTCACCTTTGGGTTAGGTGGCGGCAAACTCGGACCCGTTCAACCCGCCTCGTTGCCCTTCCCTCGACCCCCTTCCTCCCCCCAGTGTGTTAGTTCACGCACGCGTTCATCCAAACCCTGCAGCCCCTCAGCCTCCCAGACATTCTGTGCGGCCCGTAGCCGCTGAGTACCACGGAAGGTGGCCTGGGCGGCATATGCGCCCAATTTGAAAAAATGCTGGCATCTGCCCAGGCTGGAGCAGGAAGAGAAGCCCCTGCAGCTGGTAACAGCGCTAGGGGCCCCGCGGTGGAAGTGTTGCGCCATCTGCGGCATCCCAACATGCTCTTACACCAGCGTGGCGGAGGCTTTGAAACGCCGTTTCGGCACCACCACCAGGCCGAGGTATTCGGGCCCGTCTTGAAGAAGCGGACTCGTGAGCGTGGGGCGGACAACTGCCGCAGCTGGCGCAGGATGTGGAGTCGCTGGTAAGGTTGTCGTACCCTGCGGCTGCGGAAGAGATTCGTGGTCCTGGCCCGTGATTTCTTTGTTTGACGCTTTTACCAGACCATCAGCACTGCAATCTACGTCAACAGGCACACCCTGGGACCTGCAGTGGCGCTGGCGAGGGCCTTGGAGTTCGAGGCCTTTCTGAAAGGCAAACGATGGCCTAGGGCCAGCTGCTCAGCCCCGCGTGACCTCCGGGGCCGAAGCTAAGTGGAAGAAAATAGCATTGGAGGAAGGTGACCCGAAACTTTCTAAGGCTTGTGTTTGGGGCTGCGGGGAGGTAGGCACAGACGTGGTCTTGCAGAGGGAGCGGAGAACACGTCCTCTCAACCGGACGGATTTCGATGCCTTCCAGCAGTGCCGGCAAGACTGTGGCAGGTAGGTCCACCCATCCGAGTGCATGTCCTAAGGCTAAAGGAAGTTGACAGGCGGAAAAGGCTGGAGAAGGGGGCCAAACGAGCCGCGTCCTCGGTTCCCGGGCCCCGACTTGGGTAAGCTGCCGTCGAACCAGCACGATGCAGAGTGGAGGGCTCCTAGATGGAAGCCATGCCGCCTGACAGTGGACACTGGGGCTGAGAAGACCAAGGCGGCCTGATCTGTTGGCCACTATGCACCGTTCCAGACGCACCACAAGACTGTGTGGTGGTCCACGGGGCATTGTGTTGCTAAGCTCAAGGGGCCAGTGGAGCTCGTATTGGCGTGGGCGAGCACGGTGCAGCGGCTGCCGGTGTATGTGCCGATCTGGAACTGACCACAGCACTTGCTTGCTGGCCTTGACTCTGACGCAGAGTAAGGCGTGTGTCCGACCTTAGACGGAGCTGGTGAGGGTGGTCACGGTGAAGTGTGCCCTTGCTTCCAGAGGTTGCTGTGCAGAGTAGTTTACGCTGAGCGACTGCACCTTGCCCCCCAGGACAAGAGTCTAATCCGGTTCGACTGCCCAAGAGGATGCGTGGATTAGAGGGCCTTGGTGGAGCCCCATTCAAAACCTGCCAGCTGGCTGATGGCGTCGCGGTTGGACGGAGCCTTGTTGGAACAGTGGGAGGGTTTATTTACAGTGTTCGTAGCTAACTTCTCCGATAAGGCCCAGAGGTGTCCCCAGCTGGTGCAAAGCTGGGCACTTGGAGAGTGGGAGCGTCCAGAAGAGTCGTCGGGGAGCGAAGGAGTTGGTTGGTGTGGGCCGTTGCCTGACTTCCTCGAGGACTTGGCCCTCACCAGAGCGCGCTAACCTACGGAAGCACAGACAGAGAAATGCGTCACACCCTGTCCTCAGTTGCAGTATGGTGTTTTTAGGCAGGGTGACTTGGCCTGGGCCGCACAGGATGGTGAGCACCACATTAACACTGGAAGTAGTTGCCCATAAAGCCCCCCCCGACGTATTGTTTGTTTGGCCCCCCCCCACCCCAACCAGACGAGAAGAGATTGCAGCGCACTGGTCAGTGAGCTGCGCACAGGGGGTGATTGAACGTCAGAACAGTCCCCATGGTCATCAGCGGTGTCCTGGTGAAGAAAAGGACGGCAACACAACGCTTCTGTGTGACTACCGGGCGCTGAATGAAATGACTATCAATGACTCATACCCATTGCCGAGAATTGATGACACATTCGATGCATTGGTGGGGGCCAGTTGGTTTTCCCACACTCGACCTGAAGTCGAGTTATCACCAGGTGGAATGGCGGAAGAGGAACGCCAAGACTGCCTTTTCCTTCGGGCAAGGCTGTTGGCAATTCAACGTCATGCCCTTTGGTCTCTGGCAATCCCCTGGGTTGTTTCGAAGCGTCTGATGGAAGAGGGTATTGGTGGCCTGCAGTGAAGACGGCACTTGTCTACATTGATGACGTCATCGTCTTCGGGAGCACCTTCGCGGAGGAGCTGGAGCGGCTGGGAGGAGTACTACAGCCTTTGAGGAAGGCCCACCTCCAAACTCAGCCCCAACGAAATGCCGATGTTCCAGCATAAAGGTGCCATTTTTCTGGGGTAAACAATGTAATCCAGTCAAGACGGTGTGCGCACCGACCCACAGAAGGTGGCGGTGGTTGCGAAGTGGCCGGTTTCCCACCAATGTGGCCGGAAGTCAGGAGCTACCTGGGCCTGTGCACATCTACCGCCGCTTTGTACAGGACTTCCGCCAGTGTAGCGGCTCCTCTCCACCGACTTACACGAAAGGGGGTATTCCGTTGGCCGAGGCGTGTCATTCCTGCATTTGACAACCTGAAGAAATGCCCTGATGGAAGCACCGTCTTGCCCTATCCGGACCCGAAGCTCCCATACCTGTTGGACACTGACTGCTAGTGCGAAGGCATCGGGCAGTTGGTTTTGTCCACAGATAAAGGCGGGAAGGAGTATGTCGTGGCCTACTACAGTGCCCAAGTTCAGCAGCCTGAACGAACTATTGTGTGACAAGGAAAGAGTTGCTGGCGTTGGGTTAAGAGTCTCGAGCACTTCACCCATACCTCTACGGTGCGAGTTCACCATCCGGACGCCATGCTGCCCTACAGTGGTTGAAGTCGCTGAAGGTAGCAGAGGGTCAGCTGGCAAGGGGTTGGGCGCCTTGAACAGTACAACACCAAACAATCCGTCCACCGCCCGGGTCGTGTCCATTGCAACGCTGACAAGACCTGAGTCGAGACGCCCGTGTGAGGCTAGTTGCTCACACTGGGTGTCCAGAAGGACTCTGATCCTGTGTGCCCATCCGTCTGCAGTGTTGGAATCGCACTAAAGGTGATGATTAGTGGCGTAAGGGCAAATGTGAGGACTCTGACCTTGCTCCCATTGTCCGGTGGCTTGAGGCTTTCAGTGGACGCCCCAGTTGGGGGCCGTGGCTGCAGAGCCCCACCACAAGTGTCTGGTGGACCAGTGGGAACATTAACAGTGGATGCCAGCGTTTTGTTTAGTGAAGCGCTGGTGCAGTTGAGTGAGTGGACCAGTGACACGTGGTAGTTGGTAGTTACCAGAGCCATGGGCGTGCTGAGTTCTGAGGAGTATTACATGCCGTGTTACCAAGTGGCCAATTGGGCGAGAAATGACCCTGAGCCGTCCTCCAGTCCAACGTTCTACTGGGTGGGCATGGACGTGTCTGAGTGGTGTAGAGCATGTGATGTGTGCAGCCAAGAATGACCCCACCTAGAAAGAACCGTGCCCCGTTACGTGTACTGTGTGGGAGCACCCTGGAACGGGTGGCAATAGACATTGCCTGGTCCGCTGCCTCTCACGCCACAAGGAAACCGATACATCTGTGTGGTAATGACTATTCTCAAGTGGCCTGAGGCATATGCCTACCACCACGAGGGCCGAGACCGTGGCCTGGCGTGTTAGTGAATGATTCATTACTGTTTTGGTGTGCCTTCGAACTGCACACTCTGAAACCTGAAGGCCGTATTTGAGTCACGAGTGTTCCGTGAGTGTTGCGAGCTGTTAGGGGTGCGGGCAAGACACGGACGCACCCTCCTTCCATCCACATCAGATGGTATGGTGGAGCGGTTTAAACCGTATCCTTTGCTCAACAGTTAGCCAATTTGCAGGGAAAGTCGGAAGACTGAGACGTCAAGCTGCATGCCATGCTCAATGGCTACCGGTCTGCTGTCATGAGGTTAACAGGCTTCACACCTGCCCGACTCATGGTTGGCCGTGAGCTGCAGGCTACCAGTGGATTTGGCCACAGGCGGCCACCGACGAGAACATGCAACTGTCACATCCATCATGCAGTTGGCACTGCAGGAGAACCTGGCGGAGTGCCCGACAGTGCGTGGCAAGCTCACGGTAGCCGGCCATGCCATGAAGGAGAACCTATGACCGGCGCATGAGGGAAGTGAGTACAACATAGGTGACAGGTGTGGCTCATACCCGCGTCGGAAGCGAGGCTCTCGCCGAAGCTCCCGAGCCCCTGGAGGGGCCATACACGGTGGTAGCGGCCCTCTCTGATGTCCCTATCGAATTCGCCAGAGGTCGAAAACGACCGTCTGTTGTCCACGTGGACCGCTGTGGCGTTAACCCAATGTCCAGGAAGCTACTCCTGGGCCATGGTGAAAAAGAGAGAAGTTTAGCCCCAGTAGGGCGCGGCGATGAGGACGTGGAAGACGCTGACCGATGATGACGATCGTTTGGACGGTGAGGGCGATGCACAGACGTCAGTGGTTGACCATGAGCCAGTCTTGGGACAGGAGTACCCCTCTGGGTGCCATGCCAATCTACCGCCGCCCACACCTCCACTCCAGAGCGGGGACCCCCCCCCCCCCCGAGCGACAGCGAAGAAAGCCGCGCTGGATGAAAGATTTTTGGTTTTCTGGAACTGATTTTATTTAAATTTCTGTAGTTTTTTCAGGTTTATGTATGTGTCAAGCAGACGGGTCGTCTGCTTGATAGAGGGGGATCTTGCTACCCAGGGGGGTCTTTGTCTCTGTGCGAACATGTGTTTAACATGAAAAGATGAACTGGGCATTGTGTTAAAACTTAAGGGACCTGGGCAAACTGACGCAGCTAGGCTTGTGAGCGGAGGAGCCGAGGACAAGCCGAGAGACGGAGTTGGGTGATGCTCCTGTGAAGAACCTCGTGTGCCTTGTGACCTAGAATAACCTTGTGTTGCCCTGTTAATAAGCTGTATTGTGGCTAGTGTGACTCTGGTTTCCCACTGTATTGTGCCTATAAAAAAAGTGTACGGGTAAAATAACTTGTGTAAATAAGGAAGACTGTCATTTTGTGTTTTACCCCCCCTTTCCCCCCCGGGGGGGGGGGGGGGGGGGGGGGGGGGGGTTTTTTGCCCTGGCCGCTGCCACTTGGCGTTTCTCCTCTCCTGGTGTTCTGGACGCTGTGGTGTTCGTGATCTTGGAGCTGTTGTCAGTGTTTCACAGACCCTGTGGATAACACGGAGGCCGTCTGCCTTGCCTGCCTTTTGGTTGGTGTCAGAGAGACGAGGCGGTCGGCCGTAACAATATAATATATATAATATATATATAATATATATTATACTATATATAATATATAGATATATGTATGTATGTTATATATATAATATATATCATATATATAATATAAATATATATATATATATATATATATATATATATGTATATATATATATATGAACACAGACACAGTAACTTATACACAAAGATAAAAAGTAAAACAGCCGCAATAATAACTTAAATTGATCATTTCGGTACTTTTACGTCTGATAAAAAACTCTTCAGTGCGAAACAATTGTGGTTGTCCTTCTTTCCATATACATTCATATAGATAGATAGATAGATAGATGTACGTGTATATATATGTGTATGTATGTATGTATATATGTATGAAAGTGCATGCATGCTAATGTTCTATATGTGCCAGATTATGTGAAGCCTATATTTTGTGTGATATATTTCTGTGGTTTTATATTAAGTTTATATCTACTGAATATTACTATATTTTCCTGTGCCAACTGTTAGCTTATTTTTGTGCAATAGAAAATGTTTTCTATGCATAAAACTATCATTTACGACTGATTTCTCTGCTCGTTTCACGTTCACTTTCTATTTTTCCTTTTTTTTTTTATTTCTTATTTTTATTTATATTTTTTTCTGTTTTTACTTGATGTTAAAGTATACATTATATATTTGGAATGATTTCTAGTCAGAGTTCCTTTATATTTTTTGACAACTACAGGCCTAAGTCTTCTTCAATAAATGTACGTAGGCATATGTGTGTAATTACACATATATATGTCTATATGTATATATATATGTGTGTGTGTGTGTGTGTGTGTGTGTATGTGTGTGTGTGTGTGTGTGTGTGTGTGTGTGTGTGTGTGTGTGTGTGTGTGTGTGTGTGTGTGTGTGTGTGTGTGTAATATATATACACGTTCTAGCATACGGATATGTGTATATATATTTTTTTTCTCTCTCTCTCTCTCTTTTTTTTGTACAGCCATTCTTTCCACTGCAGGACATAGGCCTTTCTCAATTCATTACTGAGAGGTTATATGGCAGTGCCACCCTTGCCTGATTGGATGCCCTTCCTAATCAACCGCGGTTTGTGCCACGGCGGTGACTTCCCCTACGACACATGCGTTCGACTTCTCAAAGCGTTTTCTCGGGGTCGAGCCAGTGCTCTAACCACTAGACCATCGCGGTAGTCATGTGTGTGTGTGTGTGTGTGTCTGTGTGTGTGTGTGTGTGTGTGTGTGTGTGTGTGTGTGTGTGTGTGTGTGTGTGTATACCTATATATAGATATATAAACAGGTATGTGTGTGTAT
>NC_051396.1:40056200-40058700 GCF_015228065.2 Penaeus monodon
TAATGCGCGTTCACAGACGGGGGCAACGCGAAAGTAAAAACTATAGGGTCTGAAAAACTGTGGGATATAAGTAAAGACATGTATATAGTATATATACGGTATTATATATATGGGGTGTGTGTATGTGTGTGTGCCAATATGCACACAAAAAAGCGCGTGTGTGCACACACGCACAACCACAGGATGTTTGTAGTATGTACGTATGTTGTGCATGGTGGTATGTTGCCAAACACAAGCTAAATCAAACGCAAGACCCAGACAATAGCGACACATGAGACTCAATGCCAGATGTCGCCAGCTCCAGTCGCTGGCATCTCAATCAGCGTCGTCCGGAGCGGTTTAGAAAATGACATAAACCCTGACTTCACAATGGTATGGGATTGAATTTATCCTGTCCTTCTTCATTGCTCTATGCTGACATTGTTGCTGATAATGCTGATCGGCTGTTGTTGTTGGCTGCCGTGAAGTGTTTTATTAGGAATGGTTTTGTCAGTATATCGATCTTCATTCATACTCATTTTATATATGTGTTATCGCTTTCATTACCATTAGTATTATGCTATTGATGTTTACTTTCATAGCTATGATTATTAATATTTCACTGACATTATTTATACCCACACAGAAAGATATAGAAAGAATGATGGGTAGAAAGAAAAAAAAAAGAAAATGTAGAAATACATTAAACAAACAATAAAAGACTGCTTGTTGACAGAGAAAGCAAAGCACAAGCAATCCGTCCTGCTTCCACTTGCAGCTACAATGGCTGTCATCGTAAATAGCAAACGCCCACGCAAGCAACACCCTATGAAGCTGTCAAAGCTTCTAGTTTTCTTGTCAAGAACACCTGCAGTAAAACGGCTCTGTCTGCATAATCAGAGGACATCAGAGAGTTGCGAACTGGCAAATCAGAGCGATTGATCTCTGGATAAACATACTGACTTAATCAGGATACGAGATACAGCTGACTCCAGTTGTTCTAATTATATATGATTCAGGGATCAGTAGCACCTGATAGTCATTGCATTGCAGTGCTATATATATATATATATATATAATATATATATATATAATATATATATATATATATATATATATATATATATATTATGTGTGTGTGTGTGTGTGTGTGTGTGTGTGTGTGTGTGTGTGTGTGTGTGTGTGTGTGTGTGTGTGTGTGGTGTGTGTGTGTGTGTGTGTGTGTGTGTGTGTGTGTGATTGTGGTGTGTGTGTGTGTGTGTGTGTGTGTGTGTGTGTGTGTGCGTGTGTGTGTGTGTGTGTGTGTGTGTGGAGATCATTATTGATTTTAAGTTTAATAAAGGTTATTGGTAACAACTGTTAAGACGTTCTGACCACACTTAGAGAGCAAGACATAGTTGCCAACCCCACCAAAGTATTTATTTAGTTTAAATAGTATATTTGAAAGGCATATAAATATATCAAATTTCGTATCAAATCAACCAGAGTGAATTACGAAATGATCTGAGATCTCTATAAATAGTTGGGTCGTTTCATTTGTCTCAGAGTTAAAAGGGAGAGGACGCCTCGGGGGAGAGCAGGGTTGTCACCATTGTCCTTCAGCGCGGTTCTGACTCGTCTCCCTTACGGGGTTGTATCAGCGTTGGATATTAAATCTCTTGTTTTTACCCAAAGTTATAGGTTTATGGATAGATCAGTATATATAACTGAATATTAATACCATAGAAAATTAGATTGTTGTGAATGAGTAATACAGGGACTCTCCTCCCCACAGGTTAGGGAAAATTTGTGACAGCACCAGGTTTCCGCCAGGACAGTGTAAATCGATTTTTGTTCTTTTTTAAGACTTTTTTTTTTTTTTTTTTTTTTTTTTTTTTTTTTTTTTTTTTTTTTTTTTTTTACGGTTTGTTTGTTTTTTGAGCCCCCGTGGTCACAGCATATACTTAATTGTAGTTTTCATGTTGTGATGCTTTTGGGAGTGAGTAGTGGTAGGGTCCCCAGTTCCTTTCCACGGAGGAGTCCCGGCTTGGCCACCCAGTGGCTAAATAGGCAACGAGGTGAAGTTCCTTCCCCAAGGAATTTCAAAGACATAGGTACAATAGTGAATTAGTCGAAGGAGTCAGTCCCGTTTGCGCAAAGGAATGAATTGGAAATAGAATAAATCAAAGTGAAGTGCAAAAGAGAAAAATCCTGTTTTTTTTTCTTTTCTTCTCTTTTCTTTTTCAAACAAGGTTATCTAGATTTGCATAAATTATCCTTTTGCTTGACAGCCATCATTTGATACTAAATTCAAGTTGAATGGATCCGAAATAGAGATAACGAAATTGTCAAGACCTGTAGAAAAAAGCGAAAAGTTAAAAGGGGACGGGGAAACTGTCTCCATCATACGTCACTCTTGTTTGTATCTTTCATTTGTGATTATTATTGATTTATTTACTAGTATTTATAGTAGAAGGGAGGGGTGTAGAGTTATCCCTTAAAATTTAGTTCATAGAGTTTATTCCTTTGTTTTCTTATTTTT
>NC_051396.1:40063700-40066200 GCF_015228065.2 Penaeus monodon
AACACGAGCGCACATATTAAAACGACTGCCAGTAATAACGAAAATCAGGATAGAGATTCCGCGGCCGTGATTTCCGTTCGCAGCGAAAACAGGCCGCTTCCAACACACACATAGACGGCTCAAGGGAAGCGGAGTGGCGGAACCTTCGTTTCGAGGATTCTCATTATTTCCTTGCTTTCTCTCGTCTTATCTTTGTTTCTCCCTTGTGCATTTTCTTGTCTTTGTTTTGTGTTGTTCTGTTGTTTGTGGTGGGAAGGGGATCTGGGTTTGTTGTTTTGTTACCGTTTTTTTTTTTCTTTATTTGTATGTTGGTTTGTATGTGTTTGTTTTGATAGTATTCTGCATCTTGGCTCTTTCGTTTTATATTTTTTTGAAGGATTTAATTAATGCTGTATCGATTTCATTAATTTACTCGATTATTATACATCATTATTAAATCGATACAGACTACGACATTTTTTTTCTATTTAATTATCTCATTCTCTCTTCCTCCTATTACTAACATTCTTTCTTGTTTCACTCTTCCTTCTTCGCAAATGTCACTTTTCCTCCTTATTCCCCTCTACTGAAATCTCCCGCATTAGTCGCGTAGTCAGAGCGAGATATTCAGATAGTGTCTCATTAATTCATTAATAAATCAAGCTTCCCCTCGCCGGTCCCTCGTCCGCTTATGATATTTCCTCGTTGGTGGAGTAGACTTATTTATACCTCCCCGTCCTTCCAGTTACCCCCCCCCCTCTCCTCGCAACCCACGTACTAGCTCTACACTTACCTCGCCACCCCTCCCTCTACACCTACACCAACCCACATACCAGGTCATAGTTCCTTAGCTGTCTCCCCCCCCTCCTACCCCCGCACTAGGTCCTAGTTCCTCCCCCCTCGACACCTCACTACACTACACCCCCCCTCCGAACAAGCCACGTACCAGGTCCTAGCTCCTCTCCCTTACTACACCCCCTCCCCAGCAAGCCACGTACCAGGTCCTAGCTCCCTCCCTCACTACACCCCCTCCTCGCAACCCACATACCAGAGCTTATTTCCCCCCTCTACACTAGCTTCTCCACCCCTCCCTCCCTCTCATTCCCTAATAACGCCCTAACTACTACCGGAGGCCCCAACTCCGTCCCTGTGCAGACTAGAGGCACCCTCCATCCTTCCTCCCACCTCCGACCACCACTCCAACGTTCCTCCACTATAACCTTTTACCATTACCCTCCCCCTCTCTCAACGAACCCACACCCTCGCCCACAGTCTGTTGTGTATGACGCTATTTACGACGGAACAAAAAAGCAATGAGTGTTTACCTGCCTCGTTCCGCTGCCAAAGATAGAATCAATGCACGTTATTCACTCAACGGCTTATCAGTGCTGGCTGGAAAGTAATGGAGTGGACAAATAAAACGGGCGGTTCCGTGTTGTCTTTGATAGTTCTGTTCCCGCGGAAAGTTGGTGTTTTGCGGAGATAAGCGAGCGAGGAGAGATGACTCGGCGGAATCGAGGAATGCATGAGTATGTATTATTATCATTATTATTATTGCTACTGCTATGCCACTACTAATACATCAACTATTACTACTAGTACTACTACCACTACTACTACAACAACAACAACAACAAAACAACAACGACAACAACTACTACTACTACTACTACTACATACTACTACTACTACTACTAGTGTGTACTTCTATTACTATTACTACTGCTGCTGCTGCTACTACTACTAATACTGTGTGGTGGAGCGGTAGCGGTCTCATCTAGCGAGCTTGCTGACCCGCGCACTGCCGGTGGATTTAGAATTTAGAAGAAAAAGGAAATAGACATACTTTCGCACCAATAATAACCATTGTAACAAATGGAATATAACCAAATTTATATCAATAATCATTACTAACTACCGTTACTGTTACTATTACTAATGCTAATACTAATACTGCTAGCTACTGCTATTACTACGCTACTACCACTACTACTACTACTACTACGCTTACTACTACTACTACTACCACAAATACAAATACTACTACTACTGCTACTACTACTTGTGTGCTGTGTGGTGCAGTGGTAGCGATCTCGTCTAGCAATCTTGGTGACCTACTTTCAAATCCTCGTCGCTAGTGGATGGTAACCCGGCCATTCCTTGCACACAGGGGTAATTTAGAGGCAAAATGAAACAGACAGTATGTCACACAAGAATATCGACTGTAACAGATGGAATCAGACTAAGTTAATGATTATTAATTATTATTATCTTACTATTATTACTACTACAACTACTACTACTGCTGCTACTACTACTACTACAGTAACAACTACTACTACTACTACAACTACTACTACAACATCTACTACTACTACACTACTACTGCTGCTACTACTACAACTACTACTACTACAACTACTACTACTGCTACTACTACTACTACAACTACTACTACAACTACTACTACTACTACAACTACTACTACTATGCTACTCTACTACTACAACTACTACTACTA
>NC_051396.1:40083483-40086343 GCF_015228065.2 Penaeus monodon
ATAAGCCAGGCTGAATGCACTAACAAAGGCATAGTATAAATGGCCAGAAATCAGGGAAAAAGCCCACCGGTAATTCGAGGCATGACAAGACGTGTTGCTGCAGTGATTAAGGCTAAGGGTGCCTATTCTGGTTACTAATATTATGCATTTAATAATGTACGCAAACAAAAATAGGAAATGATATGTTGCTTTCATTCTGGGATCACATTTTATCATTAATGGCTGAAACCGCCGGTGGTCTCAATAATCATGTCAGTACTGCAAACACACACACACGCACACACACACACACACACACACACACACACACACATACACACACACACACACACATACACACACACACACACACACACACACATACACAATATATATTATATATATATATATATATATAATATATATTAATATATTTTATATATATATATTGTATAGGCCGGGGTGCCCGAGTGGTTAGAGCATCGGACTCAAGACTATCACGACGGCAATCTGAGTTCGAGGGTTCGAGTCACCGGCCGGCGCGTTGTTCCCTTGGGCAACGAACTTCACCTCGATTGCTTACCTAGCCACTGGGTGGGCAAGCCAGCCCAAGTCAGTGCCGGTCCCAAGCCCGGATGAATAGAGAAAATGATTACCTAAAAGGTTAAAACCGGCACTCTCCGTGGGAAAAGGAAATGGGGACCCTTCCACGTACTCACTCCAAAGCAAACACAACATGAAAACTACAATTAAGTATCATGATGTGACCACGGTCGCTAAAACATGAGACTATACCGTTTTAAAAAAAATTATACCACACACACACACACACACACACACACACACACACACACACACACACACACACACACACACACACATATATATATATAATATATATATATATATATATATTAATATATATATTTTATATATATATAAAATTACATATACTATACTGTATGTATTATATATATATATATATATAATATTATATATATATATATATTTTATATATATATATTATATGTTGTGTGTGTGGTGTGTGTGTGTGTGGGGTGTGTGTGTGTGTGTGTGTGTGTGTGTGTGTGTGTGTGTGTGTATGTGTGTGTGGTGTGTGTGGTGTGTTATATATTATACATATATATAATTATTAATATATATTATATTATATATATATATTATATATAGAAGAGAGAGAGAGAGAGAGAGAGAAGAGAGAGAGAGAGAGAGCAAGAGAGAGAGAGAGAGAGAGCGAAAGAGGGAGACGACGTGGAGAATCGATCATGCATAAAAGGGCGTCTGTAACCCTCCCGTTGTTGTTCGTCTCTCAAGAGAAGTTCTCCGACAATGGTGGCGAATGAAGAATAACTTGCAGATTTTTAGATATGTTTTTTAAGCAACAATATGTATATATACATATATAAACACAGACACAGACACACACACACACACACACACACACACACACACACCACACACACACCACACACACACACACACACACACACACCGTACAATGTGCGCGTGTGTAAAACGAAATAACACAACAGAAAAGCCAGACACTGCCACAGAACAATCCCAACGAACAGCGTCAAGAGGCAAGCAGGACAGGGTGGCCTCCGCGCGCAAGCCACCCGGATCTGACGAAGGAGAGACAAAACAGAAGCAGAAGGGGAGACGAAGCAAACAGAAGGAGAGACGAAGCAGAAGCAGAAGGAAAAGACGAAACAAAGCAGAAGGAGAGACGAAGCAGAAGCAGAAGAGAGACGAAGCAGAACAGAAGAGAGACGAAGCTGATGTGAATGAAAATCTGGGGAACATCCTGTGCTGATGATGACAATAAAGGTGATATCAATTCAAATATTGCAGTATTATTAATGCTTGTGATGATCATGACAAGAAAAGATAACTTAGAGTGAAATAATGATTTAAAATGATCCTATTTGTCATGGCATTATAATAATGCAAAAATTCGTGATAGAATGTTTATTCACAGAAACAATAAATTCAACTGAATGATAGTATAGCACTGCTAATATACTCTTATTGTATAAATAAGTCCCCGATTACAATTGTCATACCAAAGCAGTAATAACGATAACAGAATAAAGTCATAATGGAAGCGCTAATGAGAAAAAATCTCACGCCCCACCCGCACCGGAAATAGCGAGGCGGACACTTTCTCGCCAGAACCTCGGGATGGAGGCCAGGATCCCGGAGGCTGGACTCCTGACGAAGGGCTGCAACGAAGGGCGTCATCGTGAAAACATCTTCTTGTTCTTCCGTCGGAGTTTCTGCGTCTGTCTTTTCGTGTGTCTGTGTTTCGTTTGCTCATTTGTTGTGTTTTTTTTTTTCGATTCTCTCACAGTATCTGTATCTGTGTGTGTATGTGTGCACACACACACACACGCACACACACACACATAACACACACACACACACACACACACACACACACCACACCCACACACACACACACACACACACACACACACACACACATACACACATACACACACGCACACACACACACACACACACACACACACCAACACACACACACACCACACACACACACTACACAAACACACACACACACATATATATATAATTTTATATATATAATATATATATATATATATATATATATATATATATATATATATATATATATTATATATTATAGATATATATTATTTTATATATTTTAAAATTTTATATTATATATATATATATGTGTGTGTGTTGTTTTTTGTGTTGTGTGTGTGTGTGTTGTGTGTGTGTGTGTTGTGTTTGTGTGGTGTGTGTGTGTGTTTTGTGTGTGTGTGTTTGGTGTTTTGTGTGTGTTGTTCTTTGTGTGTGTGTGTTTTGTGTTGTG
>NC_051396.1:40091443-40093943 GCF_015228065.2 Penaeus monodon
GATAAATATAGTATAAAGAGCCTTTGCAGTTTAAAAGCTTCATTCTGAGGATGAAGGCATAATTAGGATGTGTGCTCATTTTTTCTTTGAGCTCTTTGATGATACTGGCTGTGATTACTGCCCTTGCCTAACGAAAGAAACTACATTTAATTTATATTAATTCACATTAAACATTAGATGTAAAAGTTTGAACGGATTCAACGGATATAAAATAATAATTACGTATGTTGTATGCTAGCGTTCTGAGCCTAGTAACACCAAGGTAGGGCGTCGTCAGGATTCCTCCTGTGATCTGGACAATTTTACAGGGATAAACCCCCATCTGAGTTGTCCTTATGTGTGTGCTGTGTGTGGGTGTCATCATCAATAACGGTATGCTCATGTTTGAGCAGCCGTGGACCTCTCCACCATCCTTCGCCACTCATCTCGATCTTGTGCTTTTCTTTCCACTTGTACCATCGTCAGCCCGCAAATATCTTTGGTGTTGTCGCTCAGTCTTGTCTTCGGTTTGCCTCTTCCTCTGTTTCCTATCACCATCCCTGTGATTTCTCAATACTTTTACTTCTCATCACATGACCAATAAACTTTAGTTTCCTTTTGTTCAAGATGTCCAACAGCCAGTCTTTACAATTGATTTTTCTCAGCACTTCATCATTCATTTTCTTTTCTGTCCATGTAATATGTAGTACTCGTCTGAAACACCATAGTTCAAAACTATTGACCTTTTTCTTGTCTATCTTCTTCAGCACCCAACACTCAGAACCATATGACGCAATTGGGGAAACTAATGAGTTCAATAACCTCAGCTTTGTCCGTAATGTAATGCTTCGGTCTTTCCAGATGTTATTGAGAGCAACTGTGGCGTTTTTGTTGCATTTAAGTGCATCACCTTTTTAGGTATGAGAGTAAAGACTGATTTTACCCAGTCTTCTGGCCATCTTCTTTCATTCCAAATTTTCGTACAAAGTTTGTAGAAGTATTCAACACTTTCGCCAGCATTCTTGATTAGTTCTGCTGTTATTTCATCTATTCCCGGGCTCTTGTTATTATTTAATTCTTTTATGGCTTTTATAACTTCGTCTAGCAGTGGCGGTGGTTCATCTTCGCTGTCATTGAGTCTAATTAATGTTGTTGTTAGATCTTTATTCTTTTTGTATAAGTTGGAACAATATTGATTCCATCTATCTTTGACTTCTTTTCCATCACATAAAACTAGTCCATCTTCAGTTTTGATAGTGTCCATTGTAGGTTTAAATTTTCATGTAATGTTTCGTACTCCTTGGTAGAGTTCTTTAGTTGTCTTATTGATAGAACAGTTTTCAATTCTCTGGCAATGTTCATTTAAATATTTTTCCTTATCTCGTTGCAATAATCTTTGAATTTTTGTATTTTGTTTTTTTGTAAATTACTTCTTCAACTGGATTATTGATACACTTTGGTTTTAGGCATCTTCTTATTTAAGTTTCACTTAGTGTTTCTTCAGATATCCAGGGGGATTTTGTCTTTTTCTTTTTGGCGATAGTTAAGCAGTCAAAAGTCTTAAGCAGTGCTCAGCAGGAGTTCTTTTCCTTCTTCCCATAACTCATTTGGTGTTTTATCATCTTCACATTGATTGAGCAATTCAAATTTGTTTGACACTGTAATTCTGTAATCGTTGCCAGGAGTTTTGTAGTCGAGCTTTAGAGGTGGTGTTGGACGCTCCATCTTTTTGAGTCTTATTTTAAAGTCAATAGTTAGTAGTAGTTGGTGGTCGCTGTTGCAGTCGGCACCAGGTCTTGTCTTGGCATTTTTTATTCAACTTTTCCATTTCTGGTTCAACACAATGTAGTCAATTTGGTTGCGTGTTCTTTTGTCTGGTGAAAACCACATGTACAAATGTCTTGGGTGGTGTTGGAACAATGTGTTGGCTATAACTGGATTATTTGTACTACAGAATTCAATAAAATCTTCACCTCTTTCATTTATATCTCCATGGCCGAATTTTCCACAGATGTAATTTTTTTATCATTTTTGCCTACATTGGCGTTGAGGTCTCCCATAATTACTTTTACATCTCTGTTAGGGATTGTGTCTACAGTTTCTTGGAGAGTGTTATAAAAACTTTCCATTTCTTCATCACTTGCAATGTTAGTTGGTGCGTAGCATTGTATAACACTAATGTTATGAGGTTTTGCTTGTATTCTGACTTTTATAATGCGATCATTTATTGGGCTTTACCCAATTAGTGCATTTGCAGTTTTTTCGTGAGAATCATAGCAACTCCGTGATTATAATTTCCTTCTTCTTTTCCAGAAAAAAGAACTGTCTTGTTTTCTTTAGTTTTGATACTTTCATTACTTTTCCAATTGGTCTCACTAATTCCTAGTATTTGAATGTTGTATCTGTCCATTTCGTTACAGACAGTATGCAATTTACCCATCTCTTTTATTGTCCTTACGTTCCACGTTCCGATTTTTAATGCGTTTCTTAATTGGACGTGTTTTCTTTGTCTTCTTTGTCT
>NC_051396.1:40113943-40116443 GCF_015228065.2 Penaeus monodon
ACACATATGTGTGTGTGTGTGTGTGTGCACATTTAGGTATATATATGTATATACATATACATAAACATATATGAATATATATATATATATATATATATATATATATAACCCCTTTGGTCGTGCGATTCCCTACACCGTAATAGGATGTCTGTCGGTGTAGGCTGTCGTTGGGAGCAGTGGCTGTGAGGATACACGTAATGTGAATTTCATACTAAGAGACGACGATAACTTTATGCAAGAAGCAGACGAGAATATCGAGAAAATGATTACCTAGAAAAGGTAACACCGGCACTCTCCGTGGAAAGGAACTGGGGACCCTACCACGAAACTCACCCCAAGAGCATCACAACAGAAACTACAATTAATTTATCATGCTGTGACCACGGCGGCTCAGACATGAACCTACCGTAAAAAAAAAAAAAAAAAATATATATATATATATATATATAAATTTGTCCGGGGTAAGACAATAAACTGCACCCGGGGGTTCCCTTGAACAGGATACACCCTATTAGCTCCCAATACCAGGGTTGCGGTGAAACTGTCGGCACCCAGGGCAGTGGATATCTGGTGAAAACCCCTTTCAGTTCTACTGATTACTGGTTTCACCCAAATAATATGTCTGGCGTATTACAGTGTAACTGTTTTAAAGCGGGCAGAGATAGTTTCCTCCTAGTTAGTTGGAACTGCGAGTTGAGAAAGAGCCTGGGGGATTCCACTCAACTTTTATTTTCTCCTAACAACCTCTACCCAATGATTAAATCCAGAAATGATAATTCATACCCATCACCCGCCCCGCGTGGGTTATCAAGGGCGCTTTTAGTCAGGGGGCAACCAGGCTGACAATGTTAAACATGCATCTGGAAGACAAAGAAGATAAAGAAAACATGTCCAATTAAGAAACACATTAAAAATCGGAACGTGGAACGTAAGGAAAATGAAAGAGATGGGTAAATTACATACTGTCTGTAACGAAATGGATAGATACAACATTCAAATACTAGGAATAAGTGAGACCAATTGGAAAAGTAATGGAATTTTTCAAAACTAAAGGAAACAAACATTTTCTTTTTTCTGGAAAAGAAAAAGGGAAAATTATAGTCACGGAGTTGCTATGATTCTCCAAAAAAACGGCAAATGCACTAATTGGGTACAGCCCAATAAATGATCGCATTTTAAAAGTCAGAATACAAGCAAAACCTCATAATATTAGTATTATACAATGCAAAACGCCCCAAACCAATATTGCAAGTGATGAAGAAATGGAAATTTTTTATAACTCTCTCCAAGATACTTTAGACACAATCCCTAACAGAGATGTAAAAATAATCATGGGAGACCTCAATGCCAAAGTAGGAAAAAATGATCTAAAAAATTACACCTGTGGAAATTTCGGCCTTGGAGATATAAATGAAAGAGGTAAAGATTTTATTGAATTCTGTAGTACAAATAATCTAGTTATAGCCCAATACATTGTTCCAAACACCACCCAAGACACTTGTACACGTGGTTTTCACCAGACAAAAGAACACACAACCAAATTGACTACATTGTGTTGAACCAAAAATGGAAAAGTTGCATAAAAAATGCCAAGACAAGACCTGGTGCCGACTGAGTTGTGGGAAGAAGGAAAAGAACTCCTGCTGAGCACTGCTTAAGAAACTATCGCCAAAAAGAAAAAGAAAAATTCCCCCTGGATATCTGAAAAAACACTAAGTGAAACTGAAACAAGAAGATGCCTAAAATCAAAGGGTATCAATAATCCAGTTGAAAAAGTAATTTACAAAAAACAAAATACAAAAATTCAAAGATTATTGCGACAAGATAAGGAAAAATATTTAAATGAATATTGCCAGAGAATTGAAAACTGTTCTATCATAAGACAACTAAGAACTTCTACCAAGGAGTACGAAACCTCACACGAAAATTTAACCCTACAATTGACACTATCAAAACTGAAGATGGACTTGTTTTATGTGATGGAAAAGAAGTCAAAGATAGATGGAATCAATATTGTTCCAACCTATACAAAAAGAATAAAGATCTAACAACAACATTAATTAGACTCAATGACAACGAAGATGAACCACCGCCACTGCTAGACGAAGTTATAAAAGCCATAAAAGAAGTAAAGAATAACAAGAGCCCCGGAATAGATGAAATAACAGCAGAACTAATTTAAAAATGCTGGCGAAAGTGTTGATACTTCTTCTACAAACTCTGTACAAAAATATGGAATGAAAGAAAATGGCCAGAAGACTGGGTAAAATCAGCTTTACTCCCATACCTAAAAAAGGTGACGCACTCCAAAGCAACCCTAATAGGACAATGGCATTAATAAGTCCAGCAGCAAAATTTTGTTGAAATTATTGCTGAAGAATGAAGTTGAAGTTAAGAAGGAAAATTTCAGACGAACAAGCAGGTTTTTCGCCCTGGAAAAAGGTACCCGAAACCAGATTCTAAATTTAAAATTGTCATAGAGAAAAACAGAGAACATCAA
>NC_051396.1:40141443-40146443 GCF_015228065.2 Penaeus monodon
CCTTCTTGCTGCTTATATAGTTTCTTTTCTTTCTTTTCCTTTATCTTTGTAGAGATATCCGCACAAGCAGCAATTGCTAGCCTTCTACGAAAAATAATTCAATTTTGTTTTCATTATCTTAACAGGAGGAAAGTGAGGGAGGAAAGAGGGAGAAGGGAAGAGCAGGAGGAAAGTGAGGGAGAAAAGAGGGAGGAGGCAAGAGCAGGAGAAATGTGAGGGAGGAAAGAAGGAGAAGGGAAGAGAATAAAAGAAGAGGGGAAAACATGACCCTTACCCTGAATGTTGCTGTGAATACAGAATTAAAGATCATTCATTTTCTTCAGTCTCCCTTGACACTGCAAATATACATACGCCGGATTGCTAACTTCATCTTTAATTCAAGTCTACAAACAGGAATAAAAATATGACAGTGAAATTATTATTTTTTCTCCACCGAGAGATGTTTCATTAAATGAATGTTCTGAAAGACAGCTATTCTAAATAAATTCCTATGAATATTCCTGTGGTGTTGCAAGAGAAATGTTTCAACATGACAGAGATACGAGGACAGCAAAACAAACAATAAACATACACACCTTTCATTATTCTGCAACTATATGAGTTTCAAGGGAACTATTTGCGTTCTGTTCATTAATATATTTTACTTTCAGAACTTTTTGATGACCAGTTTTGTGGAATTTGTTCATTAGTTCGTCAATTTAATTTGATGAATGGGAGCACTATACTCACGAGACATGGGATTTGAAGAGCTTTTCGATCTTGAATGTGTACTCATTCATAGCTTCTGCAGCCTCTTTTGTGTATGTATATATGTGTATATGTATATATATATGTGTGTGTGTGTGTGTGTGTGTGTGTGTGTGTGTAGTGTGTGTGTGTGTGTGTGTGCGTGTGCGTGTGCGTGTGTGTGTGTGTGTGTGTGTGTGTGTGTGTGTGTGTGTGTGTGTGTGTGTGTGTGTGTGTGTGTGTGTGTGTGTGTGTGTGTGTTTAATGGCATATCTGGTGTTTCATATTGTTTTAAGAGTGATTAAACATTTATTTCTACCTAAAACAAGTCAATTCTTGGCTCTTTAAACTTATTGATGGCGAGATAAAAAATTATAGAAATTGTCAAAACTTCATTTCTTGTTAAGTCTGCAAAGTCTACAATTCGCATGATCTTTCACAATATTAGATTACAGTGTGAAAAGTGAAGTATTATCAAAACCAGTAATGCATCGACATAAAATGTATAAAGGCAATGGTAATACTAACCAGGAATACGAAACTTTATCAAATTTCATAATTCCAACTGTCCTGATAGGAGAGAGAAAGACAGGGAGACACAGTTTGTATGTGTGTGTCAGAGAGAGAGAGAGAGAGGGGGGGGGGAGAGAGAGGAGAAGAGGAGAGAGAGAGGGAGGAGAGGAGAGAGGGAAGGGAGGGAGGAGGAGAGAGAGAGAGAGAGAGAGAGGAGAGAGAGAGAGAGGAGGGGGGGGGGGGGGGAGGGAGAGAGAGAGAAAGACAGAGAGAGAGAGAGAGGAGAGAGGAGAGAGAGGAGAGAAGAGAGAGAGAGAGAGAGAGAGAGAGAGAAGAGAGTGAGGGAAACCTTAAGAAAACTAGTGTACTCAGCGACTGGTGTTTTTTTTTTTTTTTTTTGTTTTTGTTTGTTTGTTTTTTGTCGTCTAAAGATTTAATCATGAAATGTTGGTGTAAGATGAAATCCCAAATGAAAAAGGGGATCCCAACGTCTGTATTGAGAGAGTTTGTGGTCGCTAACCAACTGCTGGATATGGGCGTCTAATAAAGATCCCCTGCAACTAGAATGTCATTGCAGGGAACGAGCAGATATCCATTAGCATGAACACATCCCAGACCCCTAAAAATACTCTAAAGATCTGTTTAGATACTATTAATGTATAATTTTTCTCCAATATTTAGGTTCTAATTTGGGACAACTAATATTTCAGAAAGATGCCTTGGTTTACATTCTTGATTTCTGTCTCACATTTTATTAAGCGCTTGAAGCCTGAAATACAAAATACGTGGCGAGAGTGTTGAACTGCCGTTGCACTGGGAACTGATAACACGCCGGACGAGGTTATTACCGGTTCACACAGGCCGGTTTAGCTGCCCTCCCCTCGTTCTGTCAAGACCAGCCATTACATAAGCTCATGAAACTAGTTAATGGTAAATGGAAGCGTTTAATGGAAACAGCTTTTCACCGTAGTACGTGCAGAACACCACTCTCGCCCTCTACTCCGACGGGCACCTGCTCGCACGGGGGAAAGACTCTCCCTACGATTAATCTTAATTTAATTGAGTGTCAATCATTAACTTTCTCGCCAGCTTTTTCCTCTTGTATTTATAATTTGCTTACATGATTTCTAGCATTATTTGGATAAGAATGATAATAATAATAATAATGATAATAATAATAATAATAATAATAATAATAATAATTATTATTATTATTATAATAATAATATCGCTAATATCATTATTATAGTAATTATAATAATTATTATTATTTATTATCATCATTATTATTATTGTTATTATCATTATTATTATTATTATCATCATCATCATCATCATCATCATCATCATCATTATCATCATCATCATTATCATCATCATCATCATCATCATCATCATTATCATCATCATCATCATCATCATCATCATCATAACAAATAATGATAATGATAATGATGATAATAATCATCATCATGATAATGGTATCAATGATAATAATAATGATAATAATAATAATAATGATAACTACAATGATACTAATGATACTACCACTACTAAAAAAAATAATTATAATGATAATAACAATAATAGTAATTATTATTATTATTATTATGGTTGTTGTTGTTGTTGTTATTGTTGTTTTTAATATTATTATTATTTTTTTTATGATTATCATTATTATTATCATCATCATCATCATCATCATCATCATCTTTATTATAAAATCAATAATAATAATAATAATAACAATAATGGGGTTGATAAGAACAACACGAGCGCACATATTAAAACGACTGCCAGTAATAACGAAAATCAGGATAGAGATTCCGCGGCCGTGATTTCCGTTCGCAGCGAAAACAGGCCGCTTCCAACACACACATAGACGGCTCAAGGGAAGCGGAGTGGCGGAACCTTCGTTTCGAGGATTCTCATTATTTCCTTGCTTTCTCTCGTCTTATCTTTGTTTCTCCCTTGTGCATTTTCTTGTCTTTTGTTTTTGTTGTTCTGTTGTTTTGTGGTGGGAAGGGGATCTGGGTTTGTTTTGTTTTTGTACCGTTTTTTTTTTTTCTTTATTTGTATGTTGGTTTGTATGTGTTTGTTTTGATAGTATTCTGCATCTTGGCTCTTTCGTTTTATATTTTTTTGAAGGATTTAATTAATGCTGTATCGATTTCATTAATTTACTCGATTATTTATACATCATTATTAAATCGATACAGACTTACGACATTTTTTTTTCTATTTAATTATCTCATTCTCTCTTCCTCCTATTACTAACATTCTTTTCTTGTTTCACTCTTCCTTCTTTCGCAAATGTCACTTTTCCTCCTTATTCCCCTCTACTGAAATCTCCCGCATTAGTCGCGTAGTCAGAGCGAGATATTCAGATAGTGTCTCATTAATTCATTAATAAATCAAGCTTCCCCTCGCCGGTCCCTCGTCCGCTTATGATATTTCCTCGTTGGTGGAGTAGACTTATTTATACCTCCCCGTCCTTCCAGTTACCCCCCCCCCTCTCCTCGCAACCCACGTACTAGCTCTACACTTACCTCGCCACCCCCTCCCTCTACACCTACACCAACCCACATACCAGGTCATAGTTCCTTAGCTGTCTCCCCCCCCTCCTACCCACGCACTAGGTCCTAGTTCCTCCCCCCTCGACACCCTCACTACACTACACCCCCCCTCCGAACAAGCCACGTACCAGGTCCTTCCTCCCCCCCTCTAACCCCTCCCACAAAGCCACGTACCAGGTCCTAGCTCCTCTCCCTTACTACACCCCCTCCCCAGCAAGCCACGTACCAGGTCCTAGCTCCCTCCCTCACTACACCCCCTCCTCGCAACCCACATACCAGAGCTTATTTCCCCCCTCTACACTAGCTTCTCCACCCCTCCCCTCCCTCTCATTCCCTAATAACGCCCCTAACTACTACCGGAGGCCCCAACTCCGTCCCTGTGCAGACTAGAGGGCACCCTCCATCCTTCCCTCCCACCTCCGACCACCACTCCAACGTTCCCTCCACTATAACCTTTTACCATTACCCTCCCCCTCTCTCAACGAACCCACACCCTCGCCCACAGTCTGTTTGTATGACGCTATTTACGACGGAACAAAAAGCAATGAGTGTTTACCTGCCTCGTTCCCGCTGCCAAAGATAGAATCAATGCCACGTTATTCACTCAACGGCTTATCAGTGCTGGCTGGAAAGTAATGGAGTGGACAAATAAAACGGGCGGTTCCGTGTTGTCTTTTGATAGTTCTGTTCCCGCGGAAAGTTGGTGTTTTGCGGAGATAAGCGAGCGAGGGAGAGATGACTCGGCGGAATCGAGGAATGCATGATTATGTATTATTATCATTATTATTATTGCTACTGCTATTGCCACTACTAATACATCAACTATTACTACTAGTACTACTACCACTACTACTACAACAACAACAACAACAACAACAACAACAACAACTACTACTACTACTACTACTACTACTACTACTACTACTACTAGTGTGTACTTCTATTACTATTACTACTGCTGCTGCTGCTACTACTACTAATACTGTGTGGTGGAGCGGTAGCGGTCTCATCTAGCGAGCTTGCTGACCCGCGCACTGCCGGTGGATTTAGAATTTAGAAGAAAAAGGAAATAGACATACTTTCGCACCAATAATAACCATTGTAACAAATGGAATATAACCAAATTTATATCAATAATCATTACTAACTACCGTTACTGTTACTATTACTAATGCTAATACTAAT
>NC_051396.1:40158943-40166443 GCF_015228065.2 Penaeus monodon
CATTTTCCACAATCATTCCATTGATTGTAACATGTTCATCATTGTTCATTGCCGGTTATCTTTGAATCTTCATGATCTTAGTTTTTCTTGGCATTAAGAAAACAAGCCAGCCTTTTCGCTTGCTTCTCTAACTTTTATCTAGTAGTTGTTGTAGTTCAGTGATACTGCTGGCAATCAAAACTATATCATCGGCGTACCTCAGATTTGATATTTTGTATCCTCCAACATCCACAGTTCCTTCAAATTCTCTAGAGCACCTCTCATAATTGTTTCAGAATATATATTAAAGAGGTGCGGAGACAGAATGCAACCCTGTCGTACTCCTTGTTTGACTTCGAACCATTCTGTTAACCCATAAGTGGTTCTTACAGCTGCTTGTTGTTGGTCATACAAGGCTTTTATTAATTGATGATGTGTTTTGGAAACTTCATATCGTACATGTTATTCCAGAGGATATCGTGATCAACAGTATCAAAAGCTTTCACATAATCGATGAAACACAGGTATAGGTCTTTTTGATGTTCTCTGTTTTTCTCTATGATCAATTTTAAATTTAGAATCTGGTTTCTGGTACCTTTTCCAGGGTGAAAACCCGCTTGTTCGTCTGCAATTTCCTCTCTTAACTTCAACTTCATTCTTTCAGCATAATTTTCAACAAAATTTTGCTGCTGTGACTTATTAAGGCAATTGTCCTATTATTGTTGCATTGGAGTGCGTCACCTTTTTTAGGTATGGGAGTAAAGACTGATTTTACCCAGTCTTCTGGCCATTTTCTTTCATTCATATTTTTGTACAGAGTTTGTAGAAGAAGTATTCAACACTTTCGCCAGCATTCTTAATTAGTTCTGCTGTTATTTCATCTATTCCGGGGCTCTTGTTATTCTTTACTTCTTTTATGGCTTTTATAACTTCGTCCAGCAGTGGCAGTGGTTCATCCTCGCTGTCATTGAGTCTAATTAATGTTGTTGTTAGATTTTTATTCTTTTTGTATAAGTTGGAACAATATTGATTCCATCTATCTTTGACTTCTTTTCCATCACATAAAACAAGTCCATCTTCAGTTTTGATAGTGTATATATATATATATATATATACATATATATATATATATATATATATATAATATATATAATATATATATATATTGAATGTATGTATGTATATATGTATGTATATAGGGAAGTCACAGTGAAATATATACGAATTATACAGTAAAAAAAATAAATCACAGCAAAACAAAAACCACCAACAAAGGGACAAAAACAAAGGCGCTCATGCTTACAAAAAAAATCCTTTTGTTTCCTTTTTGCGAACAAAAAGCACGATCATGGAATATCCTGTCCATTGTACGAGGATGAAGATATATTTTTCTATACCTCACTAATCATCATTAATACTGATGTTGGCATTGTTCTGGATCATCGTGTGTAAAGTTGCGTTTGCGTGTGTGATAGACATTTCACTTTTCATGTCTGTTCACGCTGTAGTTTTTTCCATTGTGTGTTTTGTTCACGATTGGAAAATTACCCCGTTATCTGTTGCGCAATAGTACACCTTTTTAGCAAATATTGTTTGTAAATACATAACTTTAAGTAGGATTCTATATGGAAGCAAAGATAATTAATTAACCATAGATTGTTCCATTTACATAACAATTGTTGTTGTTGTTGTTGTTGTTGTTGTTGTTTTCATTACTTCCGCAATCATATAAATTCTCTAAACTACACGTATACGCTATGTCCCTAGATATGAATTTTTCCGACACAACCGCCTCCAACTGCAACACAGTGACTCCCTAGGCTTCCTACAGTGCATGTAGCGGATACCTTTTGCCCACGCATTGCATTTCAACTCGATTGGCGATTGTCGGAAGACCTCTGCTGTTCCCATTTCTCGTGCTATGGAGAACCTGGAGTGTGGGGCGACTCAGGAATTCCCATAAGGAGGTGACCTAAACATTAGTTCATGCGTGACGTCCTCGGCTATTTTATCATGCATTACATTCCCGCATCAGAATGCCAAGAAACCGAGCTTTAATAAGAGACAAAGCTAGCTAAAATCAATAAAGTTTAATGGACTGATTAAGTGCATGATTCCCCCCCCCCCCCTTGGTAGGTGTCATGACGTCTTCACTTGGTGTGTTAGAGCCTGTCACTGGGGAGAGATCTGTCGTCTGTTCGATAAATTAGAGGACAAATGTGCCTTGCAGCGTGCGGAATGGGGTGACTTAGGTGACTCATAGGTGACTGTGAGGGTAGACGCTGTTGGTATTATTATTATGATTATTATCTTGGTTATGATTTTGAGTATTATCATAATTATTACCATTATCGTAATTATCATTATTATCATTATCGTAATTATCATTATTATTGTTATGTTCGTTATTCTTATCATTATCATTACTTTTATCATCATCATTATCATTATCATCATCAATATCATTATCACTTTTTTCAGTATCACTGTATTTATTATCATTACCATTATTATATTATTATTATTATTAATATTATCATCATCATTATTATCACCATCATCATCTTCATCAACATCATCATGATGATGATGATGATCATCATCATCATCATCATCATCATCATCATCATCATCATTATTATTATTATTATTATTATTATTATTATTATTATTATTATCCTTTTATTATTATTATTATTATTATTATTATTATTATTATTATTATTATTATTATTATTATTATTATTATCATTATTACTGTTATTATAATTATAATTATTATCATTATTATTATTATTATTCATGTAATTATTATTGTTATCATTATCTTTTTATTATCATTATCATCATCATCATATTCATTATTATTATCAATATTGTTATTGCTATTGCTATTATCTTTTTTTTTATTATCATTATTATTATCATAATTATTCTCCTTCGCAGCAGCAGCAGCATCGTCATTATTATCATTATTATTATTATTATTATTATTATTATTATTATTATTATTATTATTATTATTATTATTATTATTATTATTTCTATTACTATTATTATTATTGTTATTATTATTATTATTATTAATATTATTGTTATTATTATTGTTATCATTACTATAATTATTATTATTATTATTATCATTATTATTATTATTATTATTATTATCATTATTATTATTATCATGATTATTAGTGTTCGTATTGGTATTCTCATCATCTTCATCACCATTACCATTATTAGTATATCATCATCATCCTTATTATTATTGTTGCTGTTGTTGTTGTTGTTGTTCTTGTTGTCATTATTTTTATCATTATCATTATTGACACAGCTATTATCATTTTCATTAGAATTTTCATATTTTTTGTTATTAGTGTTAATGGTTATTTATCATTATTATCATTATCATTGTTCTTGTTATTACTGCTGTATCATAGTTATTAACTCCATCATTATTTTTGTTATCATTATCGTCACAGTTGTTGTTATTGTTGTTGTTGTTGTTGTTTTTTATTATCATTATTATTATTATTATTATTATTATCATTATTATTATTATTATTATTATTATTATTGTTGTTGTTATTATCATTATTATTATTATCATCAATATTATTGTTATCAATATTATCATTATCAATTTATATCATTACTATTATTATTGCTGTTTTTGTTGTTATCATTATCATCATTAGTAGTAATAGTAGTAGTATTCCCATTATTATTATTATTATTATTATTATTATTATTATTATTATTAGCATTATTATTATTATTATTATCATTATTACTACTACTACTACTACTACTACTACTACTGCTACTACTACTATTATTACTAATAATATCATTATTATTAGTTGTAATATTATAATTTATTAATAATAATAATAATAATAATCATTATAATTTTTATTATTATTATTATTATTATCTTATTATTATCATTATTATTATTATTATTATTATTATTATTATTATTATTGTCATTATCATCATTATCGTCATTATCATTATTATTGCCATTAATATCATTAAGTGATAATAACTGATATTGGTCGTGTTAAGTGTAATTTGCCTTCTGTGTTTGTTAATTTGACTGTTTCTGTATTAACATTCATTAATCCAAGCGATTTTCTTTGCTGCCTCTGTTACTTAAACAATTATTAGCACGTTTTTACAACCGGTTGACTGTCTGATATGTCCTTTATGTTTCAACTCCAAGAGAGCAGGGAAGTGTTAAAAAAATGAGGGAATATATATTTGAAGGAAATAGTGCTGTTAAAGGTGAACGTGGAATACAACTGCCAATGTTTCCTTATTTTGTTTTCTATTTAATACTATTATGTGTCACAATCTTATATCATTTTTAATTCATTTTTCATATGAGATTGATAATGTTAATTTCATGTTGATCTTCATCTGTCTGCAACAAACCAGACCCTGTTTTCCAGCACCATTCAGCAGGTGGCTTTTCTACGAAGGCAGACGCTAACGTGTAGCAATTTATTGGGGGTCACCGTGACCTGCCTCATAAACACCCAGTGCTTCACTCAGCAACTTCCTGCCCTCCCCCCACACCCCATCCCTCCACCTAGTTTCCCCAAAATACCCCCCCCCCCCTCCCCTCATTCCATCTAAGCCCAAACTCCACACTTTCTACTCCTCTTCAACTTACTTAACTTACTTTTTCCCCTTACCTAAGGGAACTCTGCAGGACCTAAGTATCCTTCCCCTTTTCCTTCCTTCCCCTCCTCCCTAATCCTCCAAACTGCCTTTCTTTATCCCAAAGATCTCCCCTCACCCTTCCTCTTCCTCCTTTCCTCGCGCTCTCCTCTCCTCACGCCATTTTCCCTTCCCTTCCTCCTCCTCCCCTTTCTGTCTTCTATTACCCTCATCCTTGCAGTTATTCCCCTCCTTCATCCCCTTCCTCCTCCCACGCACCAATTCCCCTCACCCTGCTTCTTCCTCCTCTCTTCCTTCCCCTTCCATTCCGCCCACCCTCCTCCTCTCCTCACACCTTTTTCTTTCCCTCTCCCCTCCGCCTCCGCTCCTTATTCCTACTCCGTTTCCCCTCACCCGTCCCCTTCTCCGGGCTCCCATCACCCTCACCCTCATTCTTGCTCCTCTCCTCACACCCATCACTCCCCTTCCCTCCTGACCCCCTATTCCCCTCACCCTCACCCCTCATCCCTCCCCCCCTCCCCCCCTTTGAAACACGATCTCCTGAAGAAAAAGGTCAAAAGAGAGAACGACAGAGCGGACTGCGTGACCGTCAACTCCATCGCTGTATGGCGATTGGGAAGAGCGATGGGGAGAGGGAGAGGGAGGGAGAGAGAGAGAGAGAGGGGGAGGGGGGAGATACACAGAGACAGAGACGAGACAGATTGACCGACAGAGGGGGTAAAGGGAGAGAGAGAGAGAGAGAGAGAGAGAGAGAGAGAGAGAGAGAGAGGCAGACAGGGTGGGAGGGACTGAGAGAGAGAGAAGCGGGAGAAAGAATGAGAAAGGGAGAAGGTAAGCACACAGACACACAGGCAGAGACAGAGAGATAGAGACAGAGACAGAGACGAGACAGACTGACCGACAGAGGGGGTGAAGGCAGGGAGAGAGAGAGTGAGAGAGAGAGAGAGAGAGAGAGAGAGAGAGAGAGAGAGAGAGAGAGAGAGAGAGAGGAGAAGGGAAGAAAATGCAGAGAGAGAAACAGACAGAACAACCTAAAACAGCGACAGAAAAGGACCGCGCGAAAAAGAGAGGAGCGAGAGAGAAATAGAAATCGGGGAATAAGGTAAAGCAAGCGGAGGGGAAAGGAAAATAGAAAGAAAGGGGGGAGGAGGAGAGGGGAGACCAAGGTTGGCGGGGGAGAGGGCGACGATGCTGGGTGATCAATAAACAACAATTTTTCCGGGCGTTGCCATAGACGTGCTTTGCTAGTTAGGAAAATCACTATTGTCAAAGTAAATAGCCTTCGTGGGGCAAGAGCAGCATGGGGGTGGGATTTGTGAGAAGGAAGGAGTTTTAAGAAAAGAGAGAAGAGGAAAAGAAAGTGATAGAACGACAGAAACAGACAAACAGAGAGTTATAAATGCATAGAGATAGGCAGTATATGGATAGGTTGAGAACGAGAGAGAGAGGGGGTGGGGAGAGAGAGAAAGGAAGAGGAGGCGAGAGAAACTGATCACGGTAAGGAGGTAATTGCAAAATACCTAGAATAGAAAATAGATAGCGGAAGTGAGAAACATCAAGAGTGTGTAAAAAAGATGTTGAGGAATAAGAATGCAGAAGAAAAACGCAAGAATAATAATGATGGCAGATAGATATGAAACTGAAGTTGATTAACGGAGTTTGATTCATATGGCGTGAGAAAATCATAAATGCATGCTGAAATGTCCTGAACACGCATATTGATAAATGCAACGAAAAGCGGAAATCAGGTTCAAATTTTAAAGATAAAAGGGGAGAGAAAAAAAAGTATTGAAAAAAGCCATACAAGAGTCAGGAAATGGAGCATAAACCTGAATGAAAAAGGTTGAGATAAAAAGGCAGAAAAAACGAAGCTACAGCAAAGCGACTGACAAAAGTAGGTCAAGAGGATAGCTTATTCCAGTCGCCTACCCACGTACAGGGAAGGAAGGAGAAGTTCCCCCTTTGAAGATTTTGACGCGATGCGATTGTGAGAAGAAAGAAAACGGGCTTCGGATGCGTTGGCGAAGAACGACCAGGCGGAGTATGAAAATGTTGGCTCATAATTCGGTTTCCAATATATAGGGAGAAGGGAGGTCGAGGGGAGGCGGGATGAGGGAAGGAGGTGAGAGGGGAAAGGGGGCGGGGTGAGATGGGAGGAAGGGTTGGGTGTATGAAGAGGGAAAGAGGGGAGAAGGGAAGGGATGGGGAGGAGAGGTGAGAAAGGGAGGAAGGGGTGGAAAGGAGAGAAAGAGAGAGGTGCATAAAGGTGAGGTAAAGGCACAGATGGCGGAAAGAGGATAGGAATGTAGTGATAAAGAAGAGGAGAGATAGGAAGAAAGACGAAGAGCAAAGGGGTATGAAGGGGAAGTGAGGGAAAGAAGGAGAAGGAGAGGAAGAACAAGAAAAAAGGATAACAAATGATGGTCGGTATTCGTTATTGGTAACATTATTTCAGGACCATTGCTATGTATTGTTGCCATTATTGATGTTATTATTACTGTTATAGTCGACATTATTACTCTCTTTACTATCATCGTCGCTACTCCCCTAGCTCGAAGCAACCCGAAACAGAAGAAAAAGAAGAGAGATACAAATAAACAAATAAATGAGACAAATAATACAAAAACGAGAAAAGGCTGATTACCAGAGACAAACACCCTAACGACCGTCCCCGTGTCAACAAGCGCAAAGGCCTTGACCACTTTCTCGTCCCTTCTCGCTCTCGAAAATTTCCCCGCGAAAATGGAGGCCTGTGACACCGTGTTTTCCTCCTCTAGTTAAACCGTCACTGGAGTCTAATCACAACTTTGGAAATTGGAGTTTCCCGCGCAT
>NC_051396.1:40243943-40246443 GCF_015228065.2 Penaeus monodon
GGAGTGAGAGAGGGGAGGAAGGGAGAAAGAGAGAGAGAGTGAGTGAGAAAGAGGTAGGGGGAAGGAAATGAGAATGAGAGAGAGAGCTTTATTATTTTTTTTTTTTTACCTATTTTCCCCTTTTTCTTTTCTGTTTTTGCAGTTGGCATCAAAGCACGTAGAATTATTTAATAGACAAAAGGCGTTTTCAAGTAACACAAAGGAGAGACTACCTCGTTTGTAATCTTACCTTTTAAAAGTTCTGTAGAGAAACCGGCCAAGAAAGTAGCTATTTTTTGGCGTTATTTTTTCCTCTTCTTAAGGCACCCCCGGGAACATATGGAAAATATCTTATGAGAGAGAATGACCCTAAAAAAGTATCAAAGAGGCCAACAGCTTACAGGTTTTATTTTGTTTCCTCTCTCTCTCTCTCTCTCTCTCTCTCTCTCTCTCCTCTCTCTCTCTCTCTCTCTTTCTCTCTTCTCTCGATCTTCTCTCTCTCTCTCTCTATCTCTCTCTCTCTCTCTCTCTCTTCTTCTCTCTTCTCTCTTCTCTCTCTCTCTCTCTCTCTCTTCTCTCTCTCTCTCTCTCTCTCTCTCTCTCTCTCTCTCTTCTCTCTCTCTCTCTCTCTCTCTCTCTCTCTCTCTCTCTCTCTCTCTCTCTCTCTCTCTCTCTCTCTCTCTCTCTCTCTCTCTCTACATACACACATATGTACACATGTATGCATGTACACATACATACATACATATAGATTGATAGATAGATGGATAGATAGATGTGTGTGTGTGTGATTCTATTCCATTTCAAGAAAGTCTGGTAATTGCAGAATATATGTATCAGTGAGAGATGATACCTGTTTTGAATGACGCAAATTAATGATATTCATATTCTGTTCCTTCATGTCGCTTATCCAGGTTACCAGAGCCAGTCAGAAATCAGTCGGTGACTTTTTTCAGAGAATTTCCATTGTTAATCAGAGGTAAGTCCTATCCATAAAATTGATCAGACTAAAATTAAACCCGTTTTCATTTATCAGTGATAGCTAGGTCGATATTGAAGGATTATGGAAAAGATTTGGCAAACATATTCATTTTGTAGCATCTGTTTCTTCGGGAAATCCTGTTATTTCACCATATCATATTGTTAGTGGGTTGCAAAAATATCTTGATTGAGTAATGGGATTATGATAGGGAATGTACACATGCCAAACAGTGCATAAATGACCGAAACGCTTTTCCAATAATTTCAGTTTTACCGTAAGATTCATCGCTAATAATTGTATAACCATGAGGAATGTGACTGCCTAACAAAAAAGCTTAATTCAGAAAAAAAAAAAAAAAAAACAGTAATTCACACACTAACTGAAAATTTTGTTAACTTGGTTTATTATATGCCTGTTTTCATCAATGAGAACGAGAAATTGATGCATGGAGTATATCACACTTGCCACTAATTTTACCTTTATCGACATGACAGGTTTATACGCACACTATGCTGGTAACAAAGAACCTCAGGAAAAAATCATATAGCGATTTTTTGAGCCAAAAGTCATTCAACGAATGCCTGAAAGCGCAGGCATCTGTGGAAATGCATGACGAGCAATCCCCGGCTTGACGTGTCTGCAATTCAGTGCCCGAGCGACTGTGTTGACCGCTGGCTCTTGATTGTGCATATTGCGAGCTGCTCTCAATAACTGAAATGGGTATTAAACCGCTCTTTTTGAACTTAATTGATCGTGAATTTTGTGGGGAAAATCTGCCATGCATAAAAAAAAACTACGATTTCTGTTAGATATGTATTGATAGGAGTCTGTGTGTGCGCCTGAGTTATTGTGTAAGGCTATGCATGTGCGCATTTACGTGCGTATGTGTGAGAGAAAGAGAGAGAGGGAGAGAGAGAGAGAGAGAGAGAGAGAGAGAGAGAAGGAGAGAGAGAGAGAGAGAGAGAGAGAGAGAGAGAGAGAGAGAAAGAGAGAGAGAGAGAGAGAGAGTGGGGAGGGCTAAAGCGTGTGTGTGTGTGTGAGAGAGAGAGAGAGAGAGAGAGAGAGAGAGAGAGAGAGAGAGAGAGAGAGAGAGAGCATATCAATATAGAGGGGAAAAGAAAGAAAAGAAGGCAGGGAGCGAGAGCTGAAAAAAAAAATACAGAGAGAGAAGTACACGTGTACTCACAACCGTGTAAAATTCGGGAAACTACGCGATAAAACGACCAAATCTCGCTAGCACTTTAAGAATTCTGGATGCCTTTTTCTGAATGTATTTTCTCTCTTTCACAAGGGCAGTAAAAAGCTCATTAAAGATTTGGGTTAGCAAAGTAACTCCTTTTGGAAGTCAGCATTTCAAAAGCATCAATGAATACCAAGTGAAAAATCCTGTGAGAACGAGTAATGTTTTAAAATATCAGAAATACAGCAGTTGGTATATCTAAAGGTTTGGTTTATTTATACATTTTCGTCGCTGAGATCTATGTTTGTATATGTGTATATCAGTATATATTTTTATGCACCTGTATATTCTTCATGTTG
>NC_051396.1:40261443-40263943 GCF_015228065.2 Penaeus monodon
ATAACAATTCCAACATTTTAAGCTGTCTGGAGGCGCTGTTTTGAAAACATAAATGAAAACGAGTGTTTTTATCGCAGAAACAACACTGAATATAACAACCTTCAGTTACGCCCTTTAGTGACTGGCAAGTTTATATGCCCATCATAGCATAACAACTAAACCCAATGAAATTTTAATTTGTATGCCATTGGTCAAAGATTAATGGACCAAAAACCAGGATTCCGAAATGCATGGCAGGATATTCCAGGCTTGTGCGTCTGCAATCCAGGGTACTTGTTTGTGTTTTGATCACTGGCACTTGACTAGGACTTTTGGAGCTACTGATAGCCACCGTATCACGATTTCTTTTACCCGACCATGGGGTGTGGTGCCTGTTAAGCATGTACACATATCTTTAAGCGTATCGTGTAGCTTTTGACTACCTGCGTGTGTGTGTGTGTGTGTGTGTGTGTGTGTGTGTGTGTGTGTGTGTGTGTGTGTGTGTGTGTGTGTGTGTGTGTGTGTTGTGTGTGTGTGTGTGTGTGTGTGTGTGTGTGTGTGTGTGTGTGTGTGCGCGTGTGTGTGGTGAAAGGGAGGCGCGTTTGTGTGAAATCGCATACTAAAAGTATAATAATAAGTAGATTGACAAACAACCAGACAAAGAAAGAAAGAAATATTGTGGCTGTCTCTGAGCCACGCGCCGTGAAAGTCAACATAAAATGGGTCAAGGCTAATCCAGGTTTTAACTGGGAAACTCCATCTCCACCGAATTAGTACAACTCTGTGTCATTAGTGCAATCCTGTGTGTTGCTCAAGTTGAGAGAGAAAAATTATGTGCATGATTTTATTCCCGTTTTTCTTTTCATATTATGTTCCTCATTTTCCATTTCCACAAAATATATCAAAGCCCAATTTACAACTTAGCTCGAAAGAAAAATACGCCTCTTCCTTACAGTTTGTTCAATCTGGATTCCTTTACATCGGGTATAATAAGTGTAGAGAGTCAAGTCAACAAATTAAGAATTTTCCCAGTCTTTAAGAAACTTCCTGGAATATAGATAAAAACAATCTTTGCGTGAAACAGCGGTCAAATATATTAAAAGACAGCTTCTGGTTCAAACAGTTCATCCCCAGTGATCTATTTCATATTTACAGTTTTCCCTTGATTCTCTGCACAACATCGTGACCAAAACTCCGGCCAGCGATCTAATCGAAGGCAGTAGTGCTACTATTAATTTTCATTTTTTTCATTCTTTTGCATTAAGGTCTATTCTTAAAGCATGGGATTCCTGCACATACGACTAAGCATGCTTACAGCACCTCCATTCCGATCTGCTCGTCGATGCTGTGGGCAGTCTCTCTCTCTCTCTCTCTCTCTCTCTCTCTCTCTCTCTCTCTCTCTCTCTCTCTCTCTCTCTCTCTCTCTCTCTCTCTCTCTCTCTCTCATTTGAAACAAGATTGCAAATTCAATGACATATATCATTACATTGATAACGATAACCCCTGAGGATATTTTCGGGAACTGAATAGAATGTGATATCATTAAAAGGTGTATATGTTCTTATTCAGTTCCTTTATATTATGTTGAATGAGACAATGACCACAACCAATTATCATTCAGCTGACCAAATTTAAAAGTTTTCTGTTGACGTTACTCCGTGGATATAATTTTTTTTCTTCTTTTCGAGTTATTTTTAAGAGAATGAATATAACTTTTCCTTTTTTTTAGATGAAATCAGACAAGAATTATTTCTCTCTCTCTCTCTCTCTCTCTCTCTCTCTCTCTCTCTCTCTCTCTCTCTCTCTCTCTCTCTCTCTCTCTCTCTCTCTCTCGCTCTCTCTCTCTCTCTCTAGCTACCAGTAATGTATGGTTGTTTGACCAACAGACTTGCTAATCCCATCGAACGTCACTGGATGTGCTCGATAGACATCAATATATGTGCTTTCACTGCTCTTTATTTCCTTTAAATCTCATTTCCAATTTTTCTTTTACAATTTTTACATAGCTTAGTTACCTATACATTTATTTTTGATATACGTGTCCAAAGAATATACTTTACATGCGAGTTCGATATTAGGAATTTTTCTCGTGGGTGTTGCTCACGATAGTTTTTCATCGGTGAGGTTGAATAGGTTTTACGCAACTGAGTTTTCACGTTTTTTGATGTGGTGTTCGAGTTCGTGGTTGATTATGAAAATGTAATCATTAGTACTGTTATTATAACTTTGGAGACGCACAGTAATCCAGATGGAATTCATTATTCTAATATGCTTGGAGAGAGAGATAGAGGTTTAGGTATATTTTATGTTTTCTTAGCTACAGCATCAAATCGCACGGACAATTATTCAAAAAAAAAAAAAAAAAAAAAAAACATTATATATATATATATATATATATATATATATATATATATATATATATATATATATATATATATATATATATATATATATATACATATATATATACATATATATATATATATATATATATATATATATATATATATATATATATATA
>NC_051396.1:40281443-40283943 GCF_015228065.2 Penaeus monodon
GCACATCCATGTCACAACCTGCTCTGAAGATAGATGGCATAATCATCACAGACAAAAAAAGATGTTGCAAATGAGCTAGCTAAATCCATGGCAGAGATCTCCTCTGCAACATCTTACACTGCTCGATTCTCCACTCTTCGGGCTGAACTGAAATGACACCCAGTGTCATTCTTCAGTAGGACTGCAGCAGAACTTCCATACAACTTGTCATTTTTGTGCAAGGAAATGGACTCTCCTTGCAGCTCTGCCATAAGACTGCCCCAGGAAGTGACGATATTCCATACCAAATGATATCTCACTTACCAGAGAGCTCCCAGAAGTTCCTGTTGGACTTATTCAATAGGATATAGGGAGGGCAAGTGCCATCCACATGGAAAGAGGCTATAATCATTCCTGTTCATAAACCTGGCAAAGATGCTTCCACACCAGGAAATTACAGACAATTTCTCTCACCAGCTGCATCTGCAAGGAGAAAATGGTAAACTTCAGGTTGACATGGCTGCTAGAAAAGGAAAACGTGTTGCCCCATATCAATATGGCTTTAGAAAATTGAGATGCACTCGTGAGGATGGAAACTGCTATACAGAATTCCTTCGCACAGCAACATCACATGATAGCAGTCTTCTTTGACCTTGAAAAGGCTTATGATACTACTTGGAAGCATGGCATACTCATAAAGCTGTATGACATTGGTTTAAGAGGAGCATTACCTACCTTCATACAAAGCTTCCTTACTAAAAGGAAGTCTAGAGTTCGGGTGGGAAACAGTTTCTTTAACCTGGAAGATCAGCTGGAAAGGGTCTCACAAGGGAGTGTCAAGTGTGACCCTGTTTGCCATTGCTAGAAAATGACATTGTAAAGGTTGTTCCAAGTGCTGTGTCATGTAATCTGTACGTGGATGACTTTACACTATACTGCTCAGGAGGAAGCTTACAGGATGTGCAAGAACACATGCAGACTGCAATAAATCAGGTTGTACAGTGGGCAACATACCATGGCTATACATTTCCACAAACGAGGAAAGTTCCATCCTTCCTTCTATTTAGGAGCAAACCCAATGCAATTTGTCCAAGAGGTGAAGTACTTGGGTCTAATTTTTGACTCAAGGCTTACATGGGTGCCTCACATCAAAGAGTTAAAAGTGAAGGCTTATTCGTAGTAAGCTTGACTATGGATGTGAGGCTTATTCATCTGCAACTCCCACTGTTCTCCGGATGTTGGACTCTGTTCATAATGAAGCTCTCAGAATCTGTACTGGGGCTTTCAGGTCTTCGCCTGTGGAGTCCTTGTATGCTGGGAGTGGAGAACCACCTCTTTCATTACACCGGGAGTACATGAACCTGATTTACTACACAAGACTACAAAGGATTCCAGGATCTCCTACATCCAGATTGGTTTTCAACCCTCTTGAGGATAGCCGATCCTATAGTAGGAGAATGAGGAATCTTGTGGAAGATCTTAATTTAAGTCTCACTAAGGTTCTGGCTGTTGGAATTCCCCAATTCCCCCCCCCCCCTTGGACTAATTAAGTTGAGCTGGATTTGGTCGGAATTAGGACAGGGAGAGATCCGAAGCAGAAGTCAGAGAGAGATTTCTTCAGCATATTTCTAAGTACCAAGGATTAGATGCAATATATACAGATGGTTCAAGTCTGAAAATGATGTGGGCTTTGCAGCAGTGAGCAGAAGGAAGACTGCATGCCATCCTTGCAGCAGTTAAGATGACTAGAGATCTTATGAACCATTCTTTTGTAATATATTGTAACTCTTGTAGTGCCTTGCAAGCAATCAAGAGCATAAACTCAGCACATCCAGTAGTGAGGGAGATTCAAGATTGGATTGCACTGATGTCAACACATCAGAGGTGAGAAGAACTGGTAGCGGCACGATCAGTGTGGGTGGGTACACCTACTACTGGTCGGGCCGCAGCAATGGTCTCCACTTCCAGGGTGTAGCCATAGCCATCTCCAGCCGACTTCAGCCCTCGGTAGTTGAGGTGACACCGGCTGATGAGCGTATTATGGCATTGAGACTGAAGCATGCTTTTGGCTTCATGTCTCTTATTGCTGTATACGCCCCTACCGATGTATGTAAAATTGATGTGAAAGAGGCGTTCTATGCCAAACTCGCATCTGTGGCAGACAATTGCCCCCAGCGAGATATTCACATTCTTCTGGGTGACTTCAATGCGGTATCCGGCTGTGACCGAGCTGGCTATGAGATGTCTGTTGTCACCCATGGCTCGGGAGCTGATCCCAGCAGTGAGAATAGCCTCCTTCTCCGGGACTTTGCTATGTCTCAGAAAATGAGGATCTCTGGGTCCTGGTACCAGCACTCCAACCCGCATCGCTAGAGGATCCTCCAGAACTGCAGGGTTTACCGGAGTGCCGAGTTCTGTGGCTACCCTGCGGGTCCACTTCAAAACTCCCCGTCCCTCCAGTGGCCACCCTAAGGTGTTTCACCTGGACAGACTAAGGGAGGAGGAGTGTGCCTGTGGGTTC
>NC_051396.1:40308943-40311443 GCF_015228065.2 Penaeus monodon
CGACAGATCTGATTTATTTGTCTAGACCATGACATTATGGTCTTCCTATGAGATTCTTCCATCCAGGGTTGTCTCGAGAGGAGATATCCTGGTGGGCAGGATAGTCTATGGGGAAGTAAGCCAGGTGCCTGTAAAGCTGCGTTGGTGGGCCCAAATTGTACAAGAAACAGGTCCTATGTCTTTCTCATTGTGTAACTGCTGGTTAGATACATGGTCTTGTCAACCGCATCCCATGACCTGACACAAGGAGATCAAGATAAGACTCCGATGTACAGGATAGCACCCAAGTTTCACTTTGGTAAAGCAAATCTGGCAGTATCAGGGCCTTGTAGACACGTAGCCTGGTCCATCTGCACAGGTACCGGCATCTCCATTTATTCTTATCGACTGAGTTCATTCCACCCGCTGCCAGACCACAATACCTTTACTGCCTACCTGGTCTGACGCCCAGAATTATGAACTACACTACCGCGGTATAAATAGTTCTCTGTGACCTCAATATCCTCGCTGGAAACGTAGACCAAGTGAAATGGCTTTCTTAGCAGGTCCCCGAAATCCTGGATTTTAGTCTTGATTCAAAAGATCTCTAGACACAATGCCTTCTTGCTGAATGAATCCAGATCAGCCACTATGTTTCTAAACTCAGATAGGCTAACAACATCAACAAAGTTAAGGTCAGTGACTTTGATATTGCTCAGTATTACTACACAATATCTATGGATAGTAGCTCTGTCCATACTTGCGAGGAATAAATTTAATTATTCCAGTCTCGTTTGCCTCACTGACGTGGTCTCTGATACGATATGCAAAGCAGTGCCATGGCAGTGGCTGTAGTTCCATCAACCCCTTTTCTCCTATCAGAGAGGGATGATAATGCCCCTCAACATGCTCGGGGGAATGGTACCGACTGCCAGATGGAAGCAAGGACAGCATGCAAACCCCACGACAAAAGTTTACCACCAGCCTTCAGACATGTGCCTGCTGCTTTACCACCCTTCAGCTCAGAAGTGGCCTCCCTGACTTCAGTCAGGGTAGGAGGTTCCTCGCTGTTAAAGATGGTGGCCGTCGCTGTGGCGTGACCAGTAACAGGTGTAACCCTGAAATGTCAACCGGTTCACTTCGACGACATAAGAAGCATTGGTAAAAGCAACATTAGTAAAATCTATAACAATGAAGGTAACAGCAATGTTGTTAATAATAATAGCAATGACAATGATGAAGATAACATTGATAGTACAGGTTTTTGATAATAATAATGATGCTAACACTGGTAATGATAGTAAAAATTATAATAATAATGATAATTGTTATTATTAATTTGTTGTTGTTGAAAAGTAATGGCAATAACAGTGATAATAATGATGATAATGTTAGTAATGATAAAATAATGATAATGATGATAATGACAATAATAATAATTATATAATAACAGTTACAGTCATGCAAATAACAACATCACCACCATCATCATCATCATCATCATCATCATCATCATCATCATCATCATCATCATCATCATCATCATCATCATCATCATCATCATTACCACCACCATCACCATCACCATCATCATCACTATCACCATCACCATTACCATCAGAAAAAATAACAATAATAGCAATAATCAGCAAACGACTAACTAACAACAACAATTACCCCAGACCCCAGCACGCACTGGAGAAAGGTCCGAAACTCGCTGCAGCTCTCTGTGAAGCCTCTCGGACTCATCTTTACGAAAAGCGAAAGAATGAAGCATAAGACTTCTTTTTAAAAGGAAATAAAAAGTCGAGGCAATCCCAGACCAAGAAAGGCTTTCCAGAGCTGTGCAACGTCTGAAGCAACAGGATATTAGGTGTAGTGTGTGTGTGTGTTGATAGACACGACACAGGCAAACATACATGGGTGGATGCAAGATGTTTGTGGGGATTTAAGCGTGTATGTGTGGTGTGGGAGTGTGTGTTTTGTGTGTTTTGTGTGTGTGTGTGTGTGTGTGTGTGTGTGTGTGTGTGTGTGTGTGTGTGTGTGTGTGTGTGTGTGTGTGTGTGTGTGTGTGTGTGTGTGTGTGTGTCTATACTGTGTATATACATATCTATATCTACATCTATATCTATATATATCTATGTATCTGTGTGTGTGACTGTTTGTTTGTGTGTATGAATATATGTAAACACACGTCATTCTTTTTTTTTTAATCTGCCTACTTAACTACAAGGAATTTAATGTTAAATTCACGCGAACACATACACAATAAACAATTAAACAAACAGGTAAATAAACCAACGATATATGTATACAAAAGTAGCCTGAAGCTCTCCTGGTTGCATGGACGACGTAATATAAACCAAAAGTTGAAAGACCACATACTGTACCAGCCCAATAACAATAAATACATTACTGCCTAAACATAATAACAATATTAAAATGATAGAGAAAATGTTAGTGGTAATGATAACCGATAACGATTTTGATGTATACATAGATTTCAGGTTACTTATTACAA
>NC_051396.1:40318943-40323126 GCF_015228065.2 Penaeus monodon
TCTCTCTCTCTCTCTCTCTCTCTCTCTCTCTCTCTCTCTCTCTCTCTCTCTCTCTCTCTCTCTCTCTCTCTCTCTCTCTCTCTCTCTCTCTCTCTCTCTCCCTCTCTCTCTCTCTCTCTCTCTCTCTCTCTCTCTCTCTCTATATATATATATATATATATATATATATATATATATATATATATATATATATATATATATATATATATATATATATATATATATAAATATATATATATATATATATATATATATATATATATATATATATATATATATATATATATATATATATATCTCCATCTCTCTCTCATTCTTTCTCTCTTTCTCTCTCTCTCTCTCTCTCTCTCTCCTCTCTCTCTCTCTCTCTCTCTCTCTCTCTCTCTCTCTCTCTCTCTCTCTCTCTCCCTCTCTCTCTCTCTTCCCTCCCTCTCTCCTTCCCTCTCTCTCTCTCTCTCTCTCTCTCTCTCTCTCTCTCTCTCTCCTCTCTCCTCTCTCTCTCTCTCTCTCTCTCTCTTTCAGAACACAGTGTACGACGTGGATGTCAAAGTAAAAGATAAGGCCAATGAAATGGCGTAATGGAAACAGAAGAACAAAGAAATAAAGGAGGGGGATGACGTAGGTGGAGAACATAAGGAGAGAGAAAAGATAGAGAGGGACGACATAGAGACGTATATATATATATATATATATATATATATATATATATATATATATATATATATATATATATATATATATATATATATATATATATATATATATGCGTGTGTGTGTGTGTGTGTGTGTGTGTGTGTGTGTGTGTGTGTGTCTATGTGTGTGTGTATACATACTTATTTATCTATCTATGTATTCATTCATTTCCTAATTTTTCATTTACTAATCTTTGTTTTAATGCATTCACCTATTTACCAGTTCACCTATCTATTCATTTGCATATCCTTTTGTTTCTCCATTAGTCGCCTCCTTCCTTCGTCCTCCCATTCATTCTCTGCAGCCAACCCTGAGGTTTGTTTCCCTCCCAAGCTCCGCCCCTTTTTCTCGTCTGTTCCTCCGTTGGACTTCTAAACATTTTCCAGAAATCTCGAATATTCGATCATGCAGCCACAGTTGAAAATGCGAGTCGTACCCAGACTTTTGAAGTCTTTTGAAAGAGAATTTAGAAAATGTAGTTTTCAATTCTGTGTCTTGGTATTTCATTTTATTTTTCTTTGGCATGGGGGGGGGGGGTAGAATACGTGATAGGAGACTTCTGGGCGTTTGGTGGGGGGGGTGTACTGGGGGTTGTGACTGAGGGAGAGAGATGAAGAGAGAGGATGGGAGGATAGGAGGGAGACAGGTGGAGAGAGAGGTAGGGAGAGGGAAGGAGGGAGGGATGAAGAAAGGTTGGGGAGGAAAGGAGGGAGAGAGGTGGAGAGAGAGGTAGAGAGAGGGAAGGAGGGAGAGATGAAGAGAGAGGTTGGGGAGGAAAGGAGGGAGAGAGGTGGAGAGAGAGGTAGAGAGAGGGAAGGAGGGAGAGATGAAGAGAGAGGTTGGGGAGGAGAGGAGGGAGAGAGGTGGAGAGAGGGGGACGGAAGGAAGGAGAGATGGAAAAAGGTAGGGAGAGGAAATGAGGGAGATATGGGGAGAGATTTAGGGGAGGGGTGGGGAGAGAGATGCAGAGAAGAAAGGAAGAGAAGGGGAACAAACAGGAAGATACGTAGGGTGTGTGAAAAAAAAAAAAAAATATGAGAGAAAGAGGGAGAGACCGAGAATGACGGAGAGGGAAGGAGAGAGGGAAGGAAACAAAAAAAAAAACTGAGATACGGACACATACAGGAATAGAAACACACCAACAATTAATGAACCAGACGACAAAAAAGCCAATCATGGAAATCAAAAAAGGGAGAAAATCGCGCCCACGACCGCCGCGTCCCAATGCCAGCAGCCGACGAGGTGTTTATTAGGCCTGGGACGAAGAAGCGCGAGTGTTGTCAGGCGGCCGGCCGAGGCGACACGAAGTGATGAGACTGTAATGGTTCATTCTGTGAGACTGGGAATGTGCTTGCGTGCGTGCGTGTGTGTGTGTGTGTGTGTGTGTGTGTGTGTGTGTGTGTGTGTGTGTGTGTGTGTGTGTGTGTGTGTGTGTGTGTGTGTGTGTGTGTGTGTCTGAGTCTGTGCATCTTCATGAGTCTGCGTTTGTGCACTTCCACAGAACCATACATCCGTCCTTACTCGCCTGTCTATCCCCTGTCCCTGCCAGCCAAGCACTGGTCTCTCCCTCTCCGGCCATTTCTTCATCTTGCCTATTTCCCTAAAACATCAAGACCTTAGGAGAGCGAACGGTACATTTCCCCCAATCAAGAGGCTTCGCTAATAGCCAATCCCACGCTTTCTCGTTCCGAAAAGCATGAATGATTTTGATTAATGCATGAACCACAGATATTACCAGATGCTTGCAGAGGAAAGATAAAAAAGTCTCTAAAAGATAAGAAATGTGTATGTGTGAGGAGGGCTGAAGTGAAGGTATTATTATTTCAAAATTAATTATCTGTTGATTGCGTTGTTGTAATTATTAAAGCTAGAGCAGCTAAAATATCAGCTGATGTTATAGCTAATATGACATAGTTCTTAGTAATTAAAATAATTTTTATGATCATTATTCATTGCCAAGGCTGAATATCACTGCATAATTTTGTATATGAACTTTCATCATCAGTTACCCCCTTAAACACGTTTTTTTCCCTCACATCACATTACCCATTACAGTTGCCCCATAAATTTCTTTGCCAATATCAGATGACACATTGCAAAAGGTCTTAACTGCTTAAGAATGTTCAAGATTTATGCCTCAAGGTCTGTCGTTAGAGTGAGACACGAACATAAATTACGGGCATGTTAATGAGTTTGACAATAGCGTACAGAATTTAGCATCTTATGCATATCATTATCGACCTGTTGTGCTAAAATAGTTGGCGTATCTTTGCGCCAAGACTTTTCGAAAACGGAATTATCCGGGTCAGTATATCCCCCATAAGCTATTTTCGCCTCGACTGAACAAGGCTCCCTTTCTGCTGCATTTCAGAAATCTTAGTAATAAACAATGCGAGCTTGATCTGGTTTTGCAAGCTGCATGGATACACGTTATCGGACTTAGGCAAAAGAACTGGCTCGTAGATATACACATCAACGCTGATTTACACCTCCTTCCATTTGCAAATATATATCCTCTTATATCAAGATGATCCTTTTATATTTTCCCTCCTCCCATTCTTTTCCTTTTTATTACTCGCTGGCTTTCTTCCTCTCTCGCTCTCCCTCTCTCAAAATATCGCTTAATATTGAATCTCATGTTTGCGGATCCGAACACATCTAAAGCCGACCGCCGCTGTCTGGTGGTTTTAACCTCGATGTGCGTGAATTTATCCTCCAGCCGTCTCATATTTCAGGCACCAATACACGCGTGATTAATGTTCCGTGCACCAGGCATCCATCCAGACATATCTCGAGCTATTTTTCATCTGGAAATGCAACTGCTGGAAAGTGGACGGCGGCGGGAGAGCAGATCGTCTCGGTTACGGCGCTGAGGTTGGCTAGAGCTTCTGCTTTGCAATTAATTTGTGTTTTGTGGGTTGACTAGATGTAAGTAACGTTCCCGAGACCGTAAGTGTGATTTTAATAGGCATAAAAGCATTAATAGTTTAAACAAAGCAAATGGTCCTCTTCAACGCTTTTGGATGGCTTTGTCTTTGTTATTTTATCTGCTTCGTAAGATGTTTGGAATGTCCGCGTGAGTTTCATGTGAATAACAACATTAAGAAAAAAATAATACGAAATGACTTCTAATAGGGTTTTGGACAGCGTCTATTTATCTTTGGCGTCGTCCTTACAAACATTTGGCGATTATGGAAGCGTGAATATCTGTATCAGTAAAACAAGATGAAAGGAATAATTATATTGCGAAATAATAACTAATTCTGATGATAGCAAAGAGGATAATAATCATAATGAAATCGATAATGATAATAGTATTAAAGATAATGATATCTATTATTATTATTATCATTATCATCATTATCATTTTTGTTATTATCATAATTTTCATTATTATTATTATTATTATTATTATTATTATTATTATTATTATTATTATTATTATTATTATTATTACTATAATTATCATCATCATCATCATCATTATTTT
>NC_051396.1:40348226-40350726 GCF_015228065.2 Penaeus monodon
ATACCCTAACGGTAGAGGTCCGACTCTACCGACTCTGTCATTACTACTTCATGGCTACGTCATAAGGAAAACCGAATATTTGAATCGACAAACATGCGAGTCACACCTCACCTCATTTCCTGTCTTGTAGGAAGGGGGGGGGAGGGTTCATTCCAAATGGACCATCACGCACTTAATCATCCTCACAACCACTGACACACTCACGCTAAACACTATTTACGGTAGTTTCGGCACAACGAAACTACCAACTCCATAACCGCGTGAAAATTACCCTTTAGAACAGGGGTCCCCCAATTTTTAAGACCACTGACCCCTTCATGGAATATTTGATTTCTCATCGACCCGCATTCATGCACACAAAAATAAATATTGATAATAATCAAGCAGATGTGCAATTTCCATATACATTAGTAAGGGGAAGGAACTGCATACCAAAATAAAATCAAGGCTACGCTAAAATGTTTTAAAATGTAACGAGACTACAATGCTAATGATGCATAATTTAATAACGTTTATCAAGTAATTAAAAAGTAATTGCATCCATGTGGAAATAGGCATTATTGCAACGGCCCATTGTCTTGTAATTCCAAATAATGGTGAATTATTGTTACTAAATTATTATCATTTTGCTTCACTAAAAGGCGTAAAAAAATATATAAGAAATATAAAATATAAAAACAAAAAATATAAAATATAAAAACAAATATAACATAAAAATATATAAAAAATATGAAAATAAATAAAGATATAATAAATAATATATAGTAATAATAACAATAAATGATGATGAAAATAAAGATAATAATAATAATTATTATTATTATTATTATTATTATTATTATTATTATTATTATTATTATTATTATAATAATAATAATAATAATAATAATGATAATGATAATGATAATGATAATAATAATAATAATAATAATAATAATAATAATAATAATAATAATAATAATAGACAATAAAAATAATAATAATAATAATGAATAATAATGAAAATAATAATAAATAATAATTAATAATTATAAGATACAAAAATAAAGAATATAAAATATAAAAAGGAATATAAAAAGAATATACAATAGTCAATAAAAATATATGTGTGTGAGTGTGTGTGTGTGTGTGTGTGTGTGTGTGTGTGTGTGTGTGTGTGTGTGTGTGTGTGTGTGTGTGTGTGTGTGTGTGTGTGTGTGTGTATACATATACATTTATTTATGTATGTATATATATGTATACATATACATATATTTATGTATGTATATATACATATATACATATATACATATATACATATATATATATATATATATATATATATATATATATATATATATATATATATATATATATATATATATGCATCCTTGAACATACCTAATCTTCCCCCATTATTGTAACATCGAAGGCCCTTCAGACCAGAATATGCTCCCACCTCCTCATGACATTACCGTACATCAAGCTCCTCAATATATAGCAATGCATGCAGTTCAATAACCTCTCCTTGATCTAACAGGTGCACACAATAGGGCAAACACGCAATGGCAATAAGCTAAGGAGCTAACTTGGTGCTCCAATTACCTATATCTTGTGACGTATGAGTTGACTTAAAGCACAAGACCGTCCTGTATTAGGGCAAAAATCAATACTACAGGCTAACTTATCTATGTAGTGAAATACTACTGTTGTATGTTTCTCTCTCTTTCTCTTTCGTTGCTATCCTTGCTCATTTCTCTGTATCTGTCTGTGAGAGAGAGAGAGAGAGAGAGAGAGAGAGAGAGAGAGAGAGAGAGAGAGAGAGAGAGAGAGAGAGAGAGAGAGAGAGAGAGAGAGAGAGAGAGAGAGAGAGAATCAGAGAGAGAGAAAGAGAGAGAGAATCAGAGAGAGAGAAAGAGACAGAGAGAGAGAGAGAGAGAGAGAGAGAGAGAGAGAGAGAGAGAGAGAAGGGGGCATATACACAAACATATTCCATGTACAAGACTATACCATATATATCCTCAAGCAAGTAATCATACAGCCCTCAGACCCCGTCCTTCCCTAATTCAATCATCTGGTTAACGCAGCCTGACCCAGCGCACTGACGGCCATCCAATGCGTTCGGAAAGCCTGTTCCTCAAGGGCGATTACAGGTTACAGTCAGTGACTCAGTGTCTGTAATTGCCCCCACTCCGCCTGCATTCGAAGCGTTAATTGGCCACGTGTAGTGTTGGTAGTTTGTGGCTTATGGTCGTTTGCCCTCCGTGTGGCGCCTGTAGCTCGGTGGTGCGCGTCTGGACGTCGTGCTTGTTGGTTTGCTCTGGCTCCTGTTAGCCTTTGAGACTCTTAGTCTTTATGATTCTTTAATTATTCCATTGGCTTGTTTATGATCCGCTGTCCTTTCCATCACCATCTCCTTTTTTCATATTTATTTTGTTTTCATAGTTACTGTATTTTCTTCTTCTTTTTCTTCCTCCTCCTCCTTCTCCTCCTCTTCTTTCTTGTTCTTTTCCTCCTCCTA
>NC_051396.1:40355726-40358226 GCF_015228065.2 Penaeus monodon
CAAAGCACCGGCTGCCCTCAAGGATGTTGGAAAACAATCTGGCTGTAGGAGATCCCGGATTCCTTTGTAGTCTCATGTAGTAAATCACATTCATGTAGCTTCGGTGAAATGAAAGAGGTGGTTCTCCATTCTCATTCTCGTTTCATTATGAACTGAATCCGATATCCGGTGAACAGTGGGAGTTGCAGATGAATAAGACTTATATCCATAGTCAAGTTTGCTACGAATCAGCACTCGAATGCAAAAGTGTTGTCCTGTCTGTACCCCAAGGCAAGTGAGAGAGAACCCGCAAAATACTAAGTGCTTTTGTAGTCTTCAACTTTCACTGTTTGATATAAGGCACCCATGTAAGCCTCGAGTTAAAGATAAGATCCAAGTACTTCACATACTGAACAAATCGCAATGGGTTTGCTGCTAAATAGAGGGAAGGATAGAACCTTTCTCTTTTGTGGAAATGTATAGACATAGTCTTACTTGGAGAGAATTTGAACCCCATGGTATGTTGTCCACTACACAAACTGATTTACTGCAGTCTGCATGTGTCCCTGCACATCTAGTAGGCTTCCTCCTGAGCAATACAGTGTAAAGTCTTCCACATATAGACTTGGTACGATCTTTACAATGTCATTAATAGCAATGCAAACCGGGTCACACTTAACACACTCGCTTGTGGAACCCCTTTCTGCTGAGTTTCCACATTAGAGAAGCTGTTTTCCGCCCGCACTCTATACTTCCTGTCAGCAAGGAAGCTTTCTATGAAGGTAGGTAATGCTCCTCTTAAAGCTATGCCATACAGTTTCATGAGTATACCATGCCAGCAAGTAGTATCATAAGCCTTCTTGAGGTCAAAGAAGACTGCTAACGTGATGTCGATGTACGAAGGAATTCTGTATAGCAGTCTCCATCCTCACGTAGGCATCTGTGGTTGATCTCAATTTTCTATACCCATATTGAAATAGGGACAACATATTTTCCTTTTCTAGTAGCCATGTCAGCCTGATGTTTACCATTTTCTCCATTAGCTTGCAGATGCAGCTGGTGAGAAAAATTGGTTGTAATTGCCCGGGTATGGAAGCACCCTTGCCAGGTTTGGGGATAGGAAAGACTATAGCTTCTTTCTATGTGGATGGCACTGAGCCCTCCCTAAAGATTCTATTGATGAATAGGTCCAACTGTAAGTTTTGGGAGCTCTCTGATAAGTGAGATATCATTTGGTATGAAATATTGTCACTTCCTGGAACAGTCCATCTACTTGTGCAAAAAAAGTTGTATGGGAGTTATTCTACAGTCCTACTGAAGAACAACTTTGGGTGCCATGCCTGTTTAGCTTGAAAAAAGTGGAGAATCGGGCAGTATAAGATGCTGCAGAGGAGATCTCTGCCATGGATTTAGCTTAATCATTTACAACTTTTTTTTTTTTTTTTTTTTTGGTCTGTGAGGATTATGCCACTTATTTTCAGGGCAGGCGGTGACACGGAAGTGCTCTTTCCAGTGATTTTGCGCATCTTGTCCCATACCTATGCCAAGGGGTCCTGGAGTTAACCAAGGAAACATATCATCACCACGACGTCCGTCTAGCCTCCTTCAGCACCCGCCTGGCCTCGACTCAGGGCCTTTCGTAATGAATCAAGGTCACACCGATGGCGATGGAACTGCCTGCGGCATTCAATCATTCACAGATGCCTGCAGTACTGCAGATTAACTGCAGTATTGCATGTTCAAGTCGCCATCTCTTCACCCCATTGGGTGGAATGCTATTCACTTCCCAAAAGTACTGGAAAGTGGTCGCTTCCATGTACGTTTTCCATTAAGTGAAATCCAATTGTGTACCAGATAAACAAACTGACAGGTCAATATTGGAGTTTGAATTTCAGATAATGACATTGTGTAGGATGATTCTTCATGGGAAAGTGTGTGTCTAGAAGTTTGGTGAAGGATTTTCCTAGCGCCCATCTTTTCTCGACTAAATGCAGTAGATTGCATCCTGCTGTTGGTAAAAACAGCTAGCTGTCGCTGCTGCCCACTGCCGTTTTAATGGCATGGTATATGGAAACTGATTCGGCATCAATTGTGCTTCGTTATCTTGAAATTTTCAGTACGATAAATGTCTGGAACTAGGACACAAATCCCTACTGCTCTATGAGGATCAGGGTTGCAAATGGGAAATTTAATCTGTATATTTCAAATAATAAGTTTTAGTTCCGTTTTAAGGTCATGTTTTTGGGCACTATATGAATATATGAATATACAAGTTCTAGGCCAAGGTGCCCGAAGTTTTGTTTCTCGGAATTGTATAGCATCAATGTTCGACACATGAAGACTAGGTCTGGGCGGTTTTTTTCTTCCATTCTAAATTGAAGTGTATCAGACTGGAGTAACGAGCCATGCAAATGGTTTCATTTGACAAAGAAAAAACGAGGTCTGAGTAGATGATGTAGGAGTCTCATGTTAACTTAGTTAACATGATAGTGAAATGAGGGGAGGTTTAGCTCTTACCTCA
>NC_051396.1:40386009-40388509 GCF_015228065.2 Penaeus monodon
TTACATTTTCATTATTGTTATTGTCATATTATATTATTATATATATTATTAATTATATTATTATATTTATTATTAGTATTATATTATTATATACATCATCACTTTATTATTATCATGATAATAATATCATCATCATCATTACATTATCATGTTATTCTTATTCTCATATCTACTTCTATTATAGATAACTATTATTATGATTATTATTTATTGTCTATTATTATTGTTATTATTATTATTATTATTATTATTAATTATTATTACTATTATAAATATTATCATCATTATCATTATTATTATTATTATTACTATCATTATATTATTATTACTTATTATAAAAATAATAATAAGGATAATAATAATAATAATGATAGTAATAATAATAATAATAATAATAATAATAATAATAATAATAATAATAATAATAATAATAATAATAATAATAATAATAATAAAAAATAATAACAATAAATAATAATCATAATAATAGTAACTAAAAGGATCATAATAATAATGATAGTAATGTTATTATAATGAGAATAAGAATGAGAATAAGAATAACAGTGATAATGTTAATGATGATGATGATTATTATTATCATGATAATAATAAAGATGATGATGATAATAATAATAATAATAATAATAATAATAATAATAATAATAATAATAATAATAATAATAATAATAATAATAATAATAATAGTGACAATAACAATAACAATGATAAAGATGTTGTAGATGGTGATAATAATGATAGTGAAAATGGTAACAATAATAGTGATTATTATTATCATCATCATTATTATTATTGATTATGGTGATCCTCCTCCTCATCATCATCATGATAACAATAACAATAATAACGTTAATATTAATAATACTAATGATAATCATGATAATAACAATAATAATAATAATAATAATAATAATAATAATAATAATAATAATAATAATAATAACAACAATGATGGTAATAATGATTATTATTATTATTGTTATTGCTATTATTATCATTTTTATTATTATTATAACAATAATAATGATAACATTGAGTGTCAATATTATTATTATCATTATTTCTATTATATTTAATTATTTTTATCATTGTTTTTATTATCATTGTTGTCATAATTATTACTATCATTACCATCATTATTATAGTTATTATTGTCATCGTTATTACTACTATCATCATTATTACCATTATTATTATTATTACCATTATTACTAAAATTATTATTACTACTATTATTTTCATTACTATCATTACTAATAACAGTATTTTCACTATTATATTTTTTTTTTTATCATTATTATTATTGTTATTATTATTATCATTACCCGAAACTTTCACTCCCCCCCACCCCTCTCTTTTTAAGCTCCACGGCATCATCCCTCCTTTTCATCACAATATCCCCCACCTCTTTCGTTCCTTTATCCCCCTCTCTCCTTCCCCTATCCACCTTTTATCTCTCCCCTCTCCCTTCCTATCTCCCTTCCTCCCTTAGTTTCCCCTCCATTTCTCTTTCCCATTTCTTTTTCTTTCTTTTCCCTTCCACTTATCCTCTTTAACCTCCTTTCCCCTCCCATTCTCCCTCTCCCCTCTTTTTTCTTCAATTCCCCCTTCATCTCCCTCTCAGGCTCCCTTTCCCCTCTTATTTTCCCTCTGAACCTCGCTCCTCCGATACTTGTATGAATAATAAATGAGTAGAATCTGACGCACTAATTACTTCAATAGTGTACTTGCCACGAAGAAGACCAATGATACCAATAATGATGATAATAATATCATTTTTATAATAATGATGATAGTAATAATAATAATAATGATGATAATAATAAAAAAAATAATAATAATAGCAAAGATATAATAACAAAAATAATGATAATAATGACGATAACATTAATGATAGTGATATAAATGATAATAATAATAATAATAATAATAATAATAATAGCAATAATAATAATGATCATAATAATAGTAATAATAATAATAATAATAATAATAATAATAATAATAATAATAATAATAATAATAATAATAATAATAATAATTATGATAATAACAATAACATAATAAGGATGACATTGATAATGATGATCATGATGATAGTAATAATAAATGTAATAATCATCAGTGACAATGATAGAAAACAATATAAATAATAATAATAGTAATAATAATAATAATAATAATAATAATAATAATAATAATAATAATAATAATAATAATAATAATGCGATGGTGGGTTGGGAACCACCAACAATGATTGCCTAAACAACTACTCCCCTGGGGAGGGATCACTGCGCAACCGCCTTAGTATAAAGACTTGGTCGGCTACATGATGTCCACAGGGCGCTAAGTGGTTCATTAAACACCGTGCCCGCGGGGTCCTGGACATGCCAATTGGAGGTTAGCACGGGATACCCAGCTTCTTGCCAGTGGGGCTAAAATGCATCCTGCCTCTCAAGTAAGAGTAGGAGGTGGGTGATAA
>NC_051396.1:40448471-40453471 GCF_015228065.2 Penaeus monodon
CTTGTCATCCTTATTATGCTTTTCAATTAACTTAATTATTATTGTTATTATTATTATCATTATTATTGTTGTTGTGTTGTTGCTGTTATTATTATTATTATCATCATCATTATCATTATTATTATCAATATTGTTATTTATTATTATTATTATTATTATTATTATTATTATTATTATTATTATTACTATTACTACTACTACTACTACTACTACTCTTATTATCATTATTATTATCACTATTAGTATTATTACCATTTTCATTAATGTTATTATTATTATTATTATTATTATTATTATTATTGATATTATTATCATTATTATTGTTCTTTTTATTTTTGTTAATAATACTATTATTATGAAATATCACTATATCATTATCATTATTATCTTTTTTTATTGTTATTGTTTTTATCGATATTATTCTTTTATTGTTATCATTTTTATTATTATTATTACTGCTATCATAGTAGTAATAGTAATAATATCGTTATTATTATTTTCATTATTATTATCATCATTATTATCATTATCATTATTATTATTGTAATAATAATTATTATTATTGATACTATTATTAATATTAATATTGTTATTATTATTGATAGTATTATTAATATTATTACTTTTATTATTATTATTATTATTATTATTATTATTATTATTATTATTATTATTATTATTATTATTATTATTATTATTATTGTTATATGCGTTATTACCATTATTATTATCATTGTTATTATCTTTATTATAATAATTATCATTATTACTCTCATTATTACTATTACTATTATCATTATTGCTGATGTTGTTATTTTTGTTGTTCTTATTATAATCATCATCATTATCATTATCATCATCATTCTTACAATTACTATTATCATTATCATCATCATCACTATTATTATTATCATTACTATTATCATTTTTACTATTATGATTATTATTATAAATATCATTAATACTATATCATCATTGCTTTTATTATTATTACTATTATCATTATCATTATTATTGTTGTCAATATGATTTTCATTGTTATTTTTATTATTATCAACTGCTGTTACCGTGCTTATCATTGTTATTGTTATTTTTATTATGATTAATAATACTATTATTATGAAAAATCACTTATTATCATTTTGTTATTATTATTGTTATTGTTATTGCTTTTATTTATGTTATTCTTTTATTGTTATTATTTTTATTATTATTATTATTAGTACTATCATAGTAGTAATAGCAATAACTATACAGGTAGTAATAGTAATAATATCGTTATTATTATTATCATTATTATTATCATCATTATTATTATTATTGTTATTATTGTAATTATTATTATTATTATTATTATCATTATTATTATTATTATTATTATTATTATTATTATTATTATTATTATTATTATTATTGTTATTATTATTGTCGTTGTTGTTGTTGTTGTTGTTATTGTTGTTGTCGTTAATATTACCATTACCATCATTATCATTATTATCATTACTATTATCATTACTATCATTATTAATAGTAGCATTAATAGTACAATTACCATCCTGCTCATTATTATTATTATTATTATCATAAAAAAAAATATATATGATTATTATAATAAATATCATTAATATTGTATCATCATTATCTTTATTGTTATTATTACTATCATTATTATCATTATTATTTTTTTTATTGTCAATATTATTCTCGTTGTCATTATTATTGTTATCAACTGCTACATTATTATCATCATTATCATTATTAGTATCATTATTTTCCTTATTGTTATTATTATTATTATCATTATTATTATTATCATTATTATTGTTGTTGTTGTTGTTGTTGTTGCTATTATTTTGTGACCAATTGTTTTCTCATGTTTATCATCACCATCACCATCACCATCACTATCACTATCATCATCATCATTATCATCATCATTGTTATTATCATTACTGTTATCATTTTTCGTATCATTATTATTGTTATTATTTTCATTGTTACCATTATCATTATTCATATCATATTTTTTTTTACGTCATATTTTTTGTTGAAATTATTACTAGTATTTTTATTAACATTATTATTATTATTAATATCATTATCTTCATCCTCTTTATTACCATTATTATTTTTATTATTATCATTATATATAGTTTTTATATTTTCTTTTATCTTTATCAGTTATCATCATCATCATCATTATTACAGTAGCAGTTGTAGTGGTGATATTAGTATTGTTATTATTATTATTACTATGAACATTATTGTCATTATTATCACTATTATTATTAATATTGATATTGTTATTATTATTATCATTTATATCATTATTATCACTGTTATTGTTGCTGTGGTCATTACTGTTATTTTTTATTATATATAAAAAATAGTTATAGCTATTATCATAGTTAGCATAATTAATATTATCTATATCATTATTCTAGTTGTTGGTGGTGGTGGTATTATTATCATTACTATTGTTATTTTGACTTATGTTTGTCATTTTATCATTATTATTTTCCTTATCACTGTTACTATTATCTAATTGTTATTATATATATATATATATATATATATATATATATATATATATAGAGAGAGAGAGAGAGAGAGAGAGAGAGAGAGAGAGAGAGAGAGAGAGAGAGAGAGAGAGAGAATGATTACCTAAAAAGGTACCACCGGCACTCTCCGTGGAAAGGAACTGGGGACCCTACCACGTACTCACTCCAAGAGCATCACAACATGAAAACTACAATTAAGTATCATGCTGTGACCACGGCGGCTCAGACATGAACCTACCGTTAAAAGAAGAAGATATATATATATATATATATATATATATATATATATATATATATATATAATATATTTATGTATATATATATATATATATATATATATATATATATATATATATATATATATATATATATATATATATATTACTGTATGTTTATCATGATCATTACTATTGTTATTTTGACACTTATTACTGTCATTTTATGCATGTGATTTTCATCATCACTGTTACTGTTATTGTAATATATATATATATATATATATATATATATATATATATATATATATATATATATATATATATATATATATATATATATATATATATGTGTGTGTGTGTGTGTGTGTGTGTGTGTGTGTGTGTGTGTATGTATGTATGTATGTATATGCATGTATATATCTATATGTATTTATATATATTTTTTTTTTCTTCTTCTTCTTCTCCTTCTTCTTCTTCTTCTTCTTTTAACGGTAGGTTCATGTTTCAGCCGCCGTGGTCACAGTATGATACTTAATTGTAGTGACTTGTATTGTATTGTGACTTGGAATGAGTACGTGGTAGGGTCTCCAGTTCCTTTCCACGGAGAGTGCCTATGTTACCGTTTAGGTAATCATTCTCTCTATTTTATCCGGGCTTGGGACCAGCACTGACTTGGGCTAGCTTGGGCACCCAGTGGCTAGGTAGGCAATCGAGGTGAAGTTCCTTGCCCAAGGGAACAACGCGCCGGCCGGTGACTGGAACCCTCGAACTCAGATTGCCGTCGTGACAGTCTTGAGTCCGACGCTCTAACCACTCGGCCACCGCAGCCTCTCTCTCTCTCTATCTATCTATCTATCTATCTATATATATATATATATATATATATATATATATATATATATATATATCATCATCATCAATAACAGTATGCTCATGTTTGAGCAGCCGTGGACCTCTCCACCATCCTTCACCACTCAACTCGATCTTGCACTTTTCTTTCCACATGTACCATCGACAGCCCGCAAATATCTTTGATGTTATCACTCAGTCTTGTCTTCGGTTTGCCTCTTCCTCTGTTTCCCACCACCATCCCTGTCAGCAAGTTTTTCTCAATACTTTTACTTCTCATCACATGACCAATAAACTTTAATTTCCTTTTGTTCAAGATGTCCAACAGCCGGTCTTTACAATTTATTTTTCTCAGCACTTCATCATTCGTTTTCTTCTCTGTCCAATTAATACGTAGTACTCGTCTGTAATACCACATTTCAAAACTATTGATCTTTTTCTTGTCTATCTTCTTCAGCACCCAACACTCAGAACCATATGATGCAATTGGGAAAACTAATGAGTTCAATAACCCCAGCTTTGTCCGTAAGGTAATGCTTCGGCCTTTCTAGATGTTATTGAGAGCAACTGTGGCGTTTTTGGCAATGGTAATTCTTCTTTTTATCTCCGGTGAATCATCATATGTATTAGTTAAAACAGCTCCAAGATAAGTGAACTCTTTCACATTTTCTACAACCATTTCATTAATTGTAACATGTTCATCATTGTTCATTGCCGGTTATCTTTGAATCTTCATGACAAGCCAGCCTTTTCACTTGCTTCTCTGACTTTATCTAGTACCTGTTGTAGTTCAGTGATACTGCTGGCAATCAAAACTATATCATCGGCGTACCTTAGATTTGATATTTTGTATCCTCCAACATCTACAGTTCCTTCAAAATTCTTCAGAGCACCTCTCATAATTGTTTCAGAATATATGTTAAAGAGGTGTGGAGACAGAATGCAACCCTGTTGCACTCCTTGTTTGACTTCGAACCATTCTGTTAACCCATAAGTGGTTCTTACAGTTGCTTGTTGTTGGTCATACATGGCTTTTATTAGATGGATGATGTGTTTTGGAAACTTAATATCGTTCATGTTATTCCAGAGGATATCGTGATCAACAGTATCAAAAGCTTTCAAGTAATCGATGAAACACAGGTATAGGTCTTTCTGATGTTCTCAGTTTTTCTCTATGATCAATTTCAGATTTAGAATCTGGTTTCTGGTACCTTTTCCAGGGCAAAAACCTGCTTGTTCATCTGCAATTTCTTCTCTTAACTTCAACTTCATTCTTTCAGCAATAATTTTTAACAAAATTTTGCTACTGTGACTTATTAATGCAATTGTCCTGTTATTGTTGCACTGAAGTGCGTCACCTTTTTTAGGTATG
>NC_051396.1:40483471-40488471 GCF_015228065.2 Penaeus monodon
TCTATCTATCGATCTATCTGTCTATCTATTTATCTTTCTATCTCTCTCTACATCTCTCTCTTTTTCCCTCTCTCCAATATTCTAGTTCTCTAAATTCATATAAGTTTCCCCCTTTCACAAAAAAATCACTTATTTTATTTATATCACCAACTGCTACATCGCATTTACAAAATTCTCTTTCCTTTCGAGATTATTTGAATATTCAAAACTATTTTCACTCACTTTCCCTTTGTGTCAACAGAATAAAGTGGTGACCGTGGACGGGTCAAAGGTCAAGCTGCAGATCTGGGACACGGCAGGCCAGGAGAGGTTCAGGAGCGTGACCCACGCCTACTACAGGGACGCCCACGGTCAGTCCGGCGGTCAAGGAGCGGTTGGGTCAAGGGGAGGTGGGGGGGGGGGGGATTTTATGATCCGGAATGTTTGTTTGTTTGACTTGGCTGGTAGTCTATGATTTTTTTTTCTCTCTCTCTATCTTTCTTTCATTTTTTCTTTCTTTCTTTCTTTGCCTTTTTTTATTTATTTACGTTTTTTCTTTCTTTCTTTTATCGTACTTGGATTATATTGAGAACTGAGATAGAGTATTTGCGCGCGCGCGCGCGTGTGTGTGTGTGTGTGTTTTCTTGGTCTTAATATTTTTCTTGTTTTTTTTCGATGAATGCTAGGAGACGGAAGAAAAGAAAAGAGGAGATGCAGGAGAGAGAAGAGAAATGGACACACACACACACACACACACACACACACACACACACACACACACACACACACACACACACACACACACACACACACACACACACACACACACACACCACACTCACCACTCACACACACACACTCTCTCTCTCTCTCTCTCTCTCTCTCTCTCTCTCTCTCTCTCTCTCTCTCTCTCTTCTCTCTCTCTCTCTCTCTCTCTCTCTCTCTCTCTCTCTCACACACACACACACACACACACACACACTCTCTCTCTCTCTCTCTCTCTCTCTCTCTCTCTCTCTCTCTCTCTCTCTCTCTCTCTCACACACACACACACACACACACACACACACACACACACACACACACACACACACACACACACACACACACACACACACACACACACACACACACACACTCACACACACACTCACACTCACACACACTCACACACACACTCTCTCTCTCTCTCTCTCTCTCTCTCTCTCTCTCTCTCTCTCTCTCTCTCTCTCTCTCTCTCTCTCTCTCTCTCTCACTCTCTCTCTCTCTCTCTCTCTCTCTCTCTCTCTCTCTCTCTCTCTCTCACGCACGCACACACACACACACACACACACACACACACACACACACACACACACACACACACACACACACACACACACACACACACACACACACACACACAACACACACACATACATCCATATAAATAGATGACTAGATTGATAGATATGTCGATAGATAAATGGAAAAAAACATCTATCAGAGTTTGCCCAATACACTAGACTTCATATGCCCGCGGACTCGTCTCGAAGCAATAACACCATCTCTCTATTTCATTATCTTTTTATTGAAATGTTGCCTCTCTATTTTGATTTCAATATTTATTTTATGTGTTTGTTTTGTTTTTGTTTTTTCCATTTTATTATTATCATTAGAGGTACTAGTAATGTCACTATTAATATTATCATAATTATGATTATTATTATTATTATTATTATTATTATTATTATTGTTGTTGTTGTTGTTGTTATATTATTATTATTGTAAAAGTTTCTTTAGATCTGCTGACTAAAATCAAACACCGAGTCACTACCAGCGACCTAGGGTGATTGAAGTTTGAGGTAATGGAACATCAACAAAAATATGCAAAAATATGCAGAACAATTACAAATTAATACATCCAGTCAAGTCAAATACTTCAGATCGAATAGGCTGTTCTGAGAACATGCGCTGTGCTGTTTAAAACTATTTTTTGGACTTCTAATTTTGGATTTCCCGGTATTTGTTCAAGAAACTTATCAGTACCTTTCTTTATAAGGCCAAGTGCTCCAATAACAACAGGCAAAGTTTTGGTTTTTAAATGCCACATCTTTTCCACCTCTATTTCCAGGTCTTTATACTTTGATATCTTCTCGATCACTTTCGTTGAGACGTGTCTGAAGGGATGCTCATGTCTATAAACAGGCAGGTGTTGTTTATTTTGTCCTTGATGATGATATCTGGACGATTCGCCTGTATAGTACGATCTGTGTGAATTGGAAAGTCCCACAAGATTGTAGCATCTTTACCTTCTGTAAGTGGCTCTGGATGGTGTTCGTACCATTTATCTTGCGTCCTATAGAAAAGTGCTTGCAGATCTTCCAATGCAGGTACTTGCCCACTCTGTCGTGGCGATTTTTGTACTCATTCGGTGTTAATATTGAGCAACCAGACACAAGGTGATCAATCATCTCACCCTTGTCTTCACAAAACCTACACTTTGGGTCAGTGCCATTGTGCAAGATGTTAGCTTGACAGTTTCTGGTAAACAAACTTTGATCTTGGGCTGCAAGAATAAAACCCTCTGTTTCCCCTTTAAGTCCAGAGCTTCTAAGCCACTTATGGGTCGCGGTTTCATCTACATCAGCGTGTTTGCTTCGAGCTGCAAACAGTCAGTGGAGAGGCTTTTCATGCCACCAAGATTCAAGTTTTTCTTGTCCGACCTTCTTCGCTTTTTGTTTTTTATGTTTAGCAGCCAATGTTGGCGACATATGTTCGATGTTTTCATTTGCAGTACCCAGTTCCTGAGAAAACTTATCTGATTCCTTTACTACCGAGTGTGACCTTTTGGAGTTTTCATGTACTCTAACTAACTGAAGCATCCAATCGTTGGTTAGATCTAAGTATTGCAAGAGACCAATCATAGTTGTTTTGTATGATGATTCCAACTGCATCATCCCCCTACCTCCTTTACTTCTAGGGGCGTACAGACGGTCCACGTCTGATTTAGGGCTGTTGTTGTTGTTGTTATTATTATTATTATTATTATTGTTATTATTGTTATTATTATTATTATCAATAACATTATTATTATTGTTATTATTATTATTATTATTATTATTATTATTATTATTATTATTATCATTATTATTGTTATTATTATTATTATTATTGTTATCAATATTATTGTTTTTGTTGTTGTTGTTGCTGTTATTAATATAATTATTATTATATTATTTTATATTATTATCAATATTATTGTTGTTTTTGTTGTTGTTGTTGCTGTTATTAATAACGTTGTCATTATCATTATTTTTGTTACTAGTAATAGTAGTAGTAGTGTAGTATAATTATTATTGTTATTATATTATTTATATATTATATATTATTTATTATTATTAATAATATTTATAATTATAATTATTATTATTATTATTATTATTATTATTATTATTATTATCATTATTATTATTATTATTATTGCTGTTGTTGTTGTTGTTTTTGTTGTTATTATTATTATTATTATTATTATCATCGTATTGCAGGATGCTCTTCTTTTATGAATATATTTTATGTGTCATTTTTAGCATTCCCACCAGAAAAGGAATTCATTTTTTACCCGAAAAGTGGCGACTTTTTTTCCTTTCTCTTTTACATTTTGTCTACATGTCACGTTTCTATTTCTATTTCTCTCGCTTCTCACCTGTCTATGTACCTCTCACCCTAAGCCAATGAAATCTTTAATTTCAACTCCCTCTTCTATGTTTTCTTGCTATGGTTTTATTACTTTTCTTTATTTTCTCCCTTCTCACCTGTCTGTAAATTCCAATTTACTCCTTCCGCTTCACCAATCTGTAGGCCAATAAAAACTATTTTGATAAGGGAAATTTTTATTACTGCGACCGTTTTTCATCAGTTTCTCATCCCTTTCTCTACTTTATTATTTGCCTTTTCTTTTCTACTGTTGTTTATCTCCTTCCTTTTTCCTTCTCATTTTACAGGTACTGTTTCCTCTTTTCTTACAATATATCCCAACCGTACCGCGTTTGCCCTTAACACAACAAAACCAATAAAAAAACAATACTTATTTTCGTCTCCTCCGCCTCTTACTTCTTTATCTCTCGTTGCCTTCCAGCTCTCCTTCTCCTGTATGACGTGTTGAGCAAGTCCGCCTCTTACTTCTATATCTCTCGTTGCCTTCCAGCTCTCCTTCTCCTGTATGACGTGATGAGCAAGACCAGCTTCGACAACACGAGGGCGTGGCTGGGGGAGGTGCACGAGTACGCCCAGGACGATGTGGTCATTATGCTAATTGGTGAGGCTTTCTTAGCCAGGTGTTTTTGAACGCGTTTCAACTTTTTTATTATTAGTGATCTTATTTGGTGTTTGTTTGCTCTTGTGTTTTGTTCTGTTTGTTTGTATATTTGTTTTGTTTGGAAAATAGTATGTTCTTTAGTTTTACTCAGATTAATTGTCTTCGGCTTTTATTCTTTTTTTTTTTACAGTTTTAAGCTTTCACGTGACTTTTATTTGCCTCATTTTTCCTATTGGTTCGACTAACCTGAGCTGTTCTCTTACATAACGTCATTCATGGCCAGGACCTTCTGTTAAGATTATGTCTTGTATGTTTTGTATTTGATTTTCCTCTTTTAAGTGTCTTGACCCTTTATTTCTATGGATGAATTAACTATTTTTACTCTCTTGATCATAATCGATATCATATCACTACCTTGAACCAAGTCATCATCATTATTATCACAATTATTGTTTTTAGAACTGGTAGTGATGTTGATGCTGATGATTATATTAATATAGAAAATGTTAATACTATTAATCATTATCTTTAATATTGTTATTATTATTACCATTATTATTGTTGTTGCAGCTGTCATATTATATTTATTATTACTATTATTATTTCTATTATTATCTATAATTATTATAATGATTATCATCAGCAGCACCATCATCATTTATATAATCGTTATGATTATTTTTTTATCAGAATTGTTATTATTGGTGTTATTAATGATGTTGTT